>NC_133325.1:759236706-759361706 GCF_042186555.1 Aquarana catesbeiana | reverse complement strand
CTGGCTGTGAAAACTGTGAGCTGTCAGAGCCGGGTGCCCACACTTGTAATGCCGGCGTTGGGGGGGTCTGGAGAGGGAGAAAACCGAGGGTTCAGACGGCTGCATCGCTGGATCCTGGGACAGACGAGTGTGTGTTTATTAAAAAAAAAAAAAAAGAGGTTGGCAAATACACTTTTTGTAGCTATCTACTAATAATAAACACAAAAACTACTGGAACTCCGCTTTAAAAGGAGAAGTCCAGCCTGAGCTCATTTGGCTGGGCTTTCTCCTATGGGTCACAGGAGTGCAATTCATTTTGCACTCCTGTGACCCGTTTTCAGCAGAGAGCTGTCTGAAGTCCGCTCTCCTCTGAATCTGACGGATATCAGTCCAGGCACCGCGTCATCACGACAATAAAGTCTGGATCCGCCAGGTGCCTGGACTGATGCCGGTCTCAACCTCTCAGAGAGCCTGAGATGGCCGCTCCCCGGCCCTTCACAGCTCAGCGCTCCAGTGAGCTGGGGGTGGGGGGGGGGGGGGCATAGAGGAGAGCTGCTGATTAACAGGCAGCAGCTCTCCGCTCGGGGAGCTGAGAGAACTGAGCCATCGGCGATATTCGATCGCTTGGCTCTCAGTGCAAAGGCGGCGGGGGACAGATGCAGCATCCGATCGATGCTGCACCCACCTAGGTAAGTATAATGGGTAAAAAAAATAAATAAATAAATTTAAAACCCATACTTCTCTTTTAATATTTCTAAAGTAAGGGAATTCCTGTCAGAAAATGGTCACTGGAACAGGTGCCCCCATTTAAAGATTTTTCCTTTATAAAATTGTTCTGCCGACAACTCTAAAGTTTGAATTTAAAGCTCATTTACAACAACAGAGACTGAGAGCGTAAACCTCAACGACAAACTGATAAAAAAACTTCAAACCCTTCCCTACTCTATCCAACACTAAAAACAAAACATTTTGGTTTAGATACACTTTAAAACAAATGTTCCAAATGATGATCTGCAGCAAACACACTTTAGGCCCCATTCACACCTGAGTGCTTTGTAGCTCGAAGCTCCAAAACTCTCAGAGAGAAAAAAAAAAAAAAAAAAAATTATCATCAATTGTTATTCTCTATGGTGGGTGGCTCACAAAGCCAAATGCCTGAAACTCAAAAAAAAGTTTTGGAGCTACTTTTGTAGCTTACCGCTGAAAATAATATTAAAAGCCAGCAGCTACAAATACTGCAGCTGCTGACTTTTAATATATGGATACTTACCTGTCCAGGGAGCGCGCGATGTCGGCAGCCGAAGTCGATCCGTCCTTTGGCTCTCGGCTGCTGCCGCCGCCATCATCCTCGGTAAGGGAATAAGGAAGTGAAGCCGTGCGGCTTCACTTCCTGGTTCCCTACTGCGCATGCGCGAGTCGCACTGCGCGTCCTCTCAGGTCCCTGCTGTGTTCTGGGACCTGTGTGTCTCCCAGAATACGCGGTGATCTATGCCAGGAATCTATGCCAGGAAGTGGGAGCAAATACCTGTATTAGACAGGTATCTGCTCCCTCCTCCCCCCTGAAAGGTGCCAAATGTGACACCGGGGGGGGGGGGGGGGGGGGGGAATCCAAAAAGTGGAAGTTCCATTTTTGGGTGGAACTCCACTTTAATTTGGGAAGATTGGTGCGTTTCTGAAGCGGCTGAAAGCAGACATACATAGCAACAAATGATGTAACAGGTGACAGTTTTCTCTATTAGCTAATACCAAAAGGCCAAAGCACTTAGAAAATGCTATACAAAAACACTCAAAAATGTGCAAACACACAATACAAAACGCACCAAAAACTCATTGCTCAGGTGTGAATGCCGTCTTATGGAGACTTGGCATAACTAGGTTGTAAATCAATTCCGGACCACTGTTGATTTTGCAAGAACGCAACATTCAGAATCTAAAATGGACGCAAACACACATCAAAGTTTGAAAAAAAAAAAAAACCTTTACAAATTGAAAATCACTCAGGACTGCCCCCATCATCGATAGAACATCGTCTGTCATTGAATAGGATTCACAAACAACTTTTAAAAAATGGCTTCAAGAATCAAGCAGTGCCAGTTTATTGCCCTTGGCTACATTTTAAACGTTTTGGAGTATGTACCACCAAACACAAAACCTTCCGACCACCAAACTATATTAAGTTCACATTATATGAAAAAGAATTGGACCACCACCGAAGGTCTTGTAAGCAGTGCCTGCGGGGGAAAAGTAAATTACAACTAAAGCCAGAGCTTTTCTTTTCAGTTTGGATGGAGTAGGGGGATGGTGAAAAACCCAATTTTCTTTTTCCATCTGTGTCCCTTTTGGGAAGATCTACATTCACTTCCTGTTCTGTAGACAACAGGAAGTGAGAGGAAACTTCTCCAAAGTAAGCGAAATGCCCTCTTAGTTGTCACTGGAACAAGTGTCCCCACTGCGAGATTACATCTAAAGTTTGAAAGTTTGTATTAGTGGACTGGTTACAAGCCGTCAGTTTATTTTTGCCACATGTTCTCTTGGGGAAGATTACCTTCACTTTCCCTCTTATAAAAACAACAGGAAGTGAGATCAAATCTTTCCAAAGTAAGAGAAATTCACTCTTAGTTGTCACTATAATGACGCCTCCCCCACCTTTTTTTGAGATTTCCCCTAGAATTGTTTTGGTGGCAACTCAAAACTTTGATTTCTCCCTCACTTTGCATAAAGAACAATGGAGTACTGTAATACTTTTCTTTATTTGCACTAACACCCAAATTTTCAGGACAAGCTTTTGGGGCGTGTCTCCTTCTTTAATATCCAAGCAGTACTCTTGAACCTTAAAGTGATTGTAAAGGCAGAAGGTTTCTATGCAGTAAGATAAAAGGCCTTCTGTGTGCAGCAGCTCTCTCGGCCCCCTTAATACTTACCTGAGGTTCTCTAGATCCAGCGATGTTGCAGGAGTGTCTCAGCTGCCCAGGACTCCTGTCCTCATTGGCTGAGACAGCAGCACGGCGCCACTGGCTCCCGCCAAACTCAGTCAGCCAATAAGTAGAGAAAAAGGGGTGAGCCCGGGCCGCAGCTCATTGTCTGAATGGACACAAAGCTGTGGCTCAGCTCGGGTGCCCCCCATAGCAAGCTGCTTACTGTGGGGGCACTCAACAGGGGGGGAGGAGCCAGCAGCACCGAAGAGGGACCTGAGAAGAGGAGGATCCGGGTAAAAACATGTTTTTGTTTTTTTTTAATTAAGAACAAAAAAAAAAAAAACAGACTTTACAAATCACTAAAGAAGGATACACACCCCGAAAGCGTGTTCCGCAAATTTGGACGTTAGTGCAAATTAAAAGTATCATGGACAGTACTCCATTGTTTCTTCAGTGATAGGGTAACTAGGAAGAATTCAGGAGGAATACCTGTCTTAGGGAACAGAGAGAAGAAAAAGAAAATTGCTAGGGGGTTCTAACGACCCACCACCCTATCCAAAACTAAAATAAAAGTTATGGCTTTAGATATGCTTTAAAATGCTCACAATACCCATTACAATGTAAGAAATCTTTATCTGGCATTTAAAATGCACCCAACTGTTAACTATACACCAGCAAGAAATGGTGTGATTTCAGCACCGGGTTGCTGTCAGTACACTTGGATATTCCACAGCATAATCTTTACAAAAAAACATAAACAAACCCTGACAGATAGGAAGCCACCTAGTTTCATAGGCTATACCAGATATACAGTCTAAACAGAGAAAAGCTAATTGATGCAGATCCCAGATCAGAGAACAGAACTGTGCATGAGCCAGCTCATCATTTAAATCCATCTCTGATTCATACATTTGCAAGATATAAAGACATGACAAATCTGTGATTCATATTTGTTCCAGGTCAGAGCAGACAACAGCTCAGTGTCTTTGCAAACCCCGAATTCCATGCATCCCAATTCAAAGTAAAAAAAATTATATATATTATATATACCCCTCTGTAATGATAAATATCCCCCAATCAGGTGCTAGCGGTCAGCTGCATCAAACATGAAGCAAGGTGATTCTCTGCAAATCTACTGATGCTACATAAAACAGACCCGGAATTGTACATTACCAGATGCTGTTCCCATCATGTTCAGCACAGAAACATAGGAGGGGGGGATTTAGCCACACCCACAAACCCTTATATTAGCTATAATCATTCCATGGCAGCAAGATGGCCCCCCCTCTCTCGAATCACCTCCCTCCCGATCCAGAGGAGGCCGGTTGCCTTGGCGGCCACCTTAAACAAATGGAGAGACAGGGAGGCGAAATGTCAGCAAAGAAATCAGACAGTCCCCGTGCTGTGGAGGAGATGACAGAGAAAAGGGGTTGACAAAGACCTCCCCATGAGGAGGAAGGGGGGGGGGGGTGTAACAGGTTTAACAGATCTGCAGCATGTCAGGTGTTAAGACATTTAGGGTCCTGCATTTAGAAAGGGACAACACAGTGGTCCCGACATTCTTCATCCTGGACATCCAAATGACTAAGGAACTAGAGACCCAGCATTAAGTTTTTAAGGAATGCTTGTAGTTCAACATGTGGAGGTCCACAAGCTGATCCTGGTTCTTGTTTGATCCACCATCCTCAGTACAATGGCATGGCCTCTGCCCAACAACTCCACTGACTTGGTCTCTAATGCCCTGTACACACGATAGGATTTTCCGACAACAAAACCGTGGATTTTTTTTCGCCCCAAGGATGTTGGCTCAAACTTGTCTTGCATACACACGGTCACACAAATGTGGTCGGAAATTCCGAATGTCAAGAACGCGGTGACGTACAACACGTATGAGGAGCCGAGAAAAATGAAGTTCAATAGCCAGTGCGGCTCTTTGGCTTGATTCCAAGCATGCGTGGACTTTTGTGCACCGGACTTGTGTACATACAAGTTTTGTTGTCGGAATATTTGAGAACCTGCTCTCAAACATTTGTTGGCGGAAAATCCGCCAACAAATGTTCTATGGAGCCTACACACGGTCGGACTTTCCGACAACAAGCTCACATCGAACATTTGTTGTTGGAAAATTCTATCGTGTGTACAGGGCATTAGAGTCACCTAGGCAATAAAACCCAATATTTGTATCCTTGGGAGGAACCCTCAAGCCTTTAAAACCCATCTTACCACCCCCATCTCCATTTACAGACTGATGGGATTTATTGCCCAGATACCCCATGCTGGCATTTGTGGTTTCAAAAACGTTAACCTCCTCAATCTAACTAGAAGGAGACCATCATCTCCTCTGTGTCAAGGCATGCTGGCACTTGTGGGTCCATAGCTGTTACCAGTCCACCTACTCAACTTAGCGAGGAGGGAATTCAACATCCCCTTCCTTGTCAAGTCACGCTGGCAACTGTGGTTCCAAAGCCATTGCCACCTCCTCGAGTTGACCAAAGGGAACCCATCATTTCCACCCTGTCATATCATGCTAGCATTTGTGGTTTCAAAGATGTACTACTGGTCCAATCTAATCAGAGGGATTCCACCATTTCCCCTCTCTCAAGTCATGCTGGCACTTGTAAACAGCCCACCTCTTCTTCAGTTTCAACATCGTCTTTACCTCCCCCAACAAGCTACACTGTACAGGAGATCCGTTACCTCTTCCTAACATACTTAGGTTTGTAGTTCCTTCATTTATACCCTTGAGATCCATCGCCCATGTTAAACCATCCCAATGACTAGTTTCTCAAAAGGGAACCTACATTCCCCTTGGCAAGTCAGACCCGAATAGTTCCAAATTTGAGATTTCATCAGAGACCTCTCAAGTCATCAAACCATGCTGGCATTTTAGGTTCCTCTGGAGAGTCTGTCATCCCCCCCCCCCCCAAGCAAGATATTGATACCATGCCGCAAACCCACATTGTCACTTGTAGTTCCTTCACCAGCTGCCTGCCTCATCTGGCCCCTCTTGTTCTGTCAACCCTTGTAGCTCCTTAGCACAGTCTACCCCCTTCTCCCTGCATAACCACAATGCAGCTTCTAGTTCCTGAGGTAATCCCTTACCACCCATCTCAGACCTTGCTGGCTACAATCTGTCATGCTCAGAATGATGCTTCATGCTTGGAACTCCTCAACCAAAATACAGAAGATACTTCCACCGTCACCTCCTTCTCAAAATATGCAAAGATTCTTCCCCTGACACTTGTAGTCCCTCGGTGCAGTCCATCACCCCTTTTCCCACAAAAACTAAAGTACTACTTGTAGTTTGCCAGGGACAGCTACCTATCCAGGCTGGCTCTTGTAGTCCCTTTGCAGCTCCCTGCCTCCTCCCCCCCCCCTCCCCTCAGTATAAACACTGGGGCTTCTCTGCCCTGTCTAACCACACCAAGACTTCGAAGTCTTGGGAGGGCAAATCGTTACCTCTTATACACCACATTGCTACCCTCTGCCACAACTTGCATTTCTTTGGGAGTCTACAACCACTGCTGCTTAGGAAATCACAACCCTCACCCCTATACAATCACATCGTTACCCCCTACCAATGGCGCCAAGACTTGTATAGTCCTATAGGAGTCTACAATCACATCGGTGCCACCAATGCCAAGACTTGTATTTCCTTTGGAGTCTACAACCACCGCTGCTTGGGACATCACATCGTTACCCTCTACTAACGTTGCCAGGACTTGTACAGTCCTAGAGGAGTCTATCATCACATCGGAACCCCCAGCCACCAATGCCAAGACTTGCATTTCTTAAGGTCTACAACCACCGCTGCTTGGAACATCACATTGTTAGCCCCTACTAACAGTGCAAAGACTTGTATAGTTCTACAAGAGTATACCATCACGTCAGTGACACCAATACCAAGACTTGTATTCCTTTAGGAGTATACAAACACTGCCACTTGGGACATCACATCCCTTGCCCCTATACATCACATTGTTGCCCCCTACTACCAACTGCCAAGACTTGTATAGTTTTATAGGAGTCTACCATCATCGCTGCTTGGGATATCACAACGTTACCCCTACTACCAGTGCCAGGGCTTGCCGTATCCGAGGAGCCTACCATCGTATCGCTAACCTCCACTACCGATGCAAGACTTGTATAGCTCCTTAGAGGTCTACTATCATCGCTGCTTGGGACATCACATCTTTACCCCCCACTATCAACACTTGCTGTATCCAAAGAGTTTACCACCACTGCTGCTTGGCATTGTTACCCCATCCACCATTGCCAAACCATGCTGAGACTTGTAGTTGCTCAGCAGTCTACTACTGCTGCTTGGGACACCATGTCATTAGCTCCTGAAACCAATGCCAAGACTTTATTGTTCTTTAGGAGTCTGCAATCATTGCTGCTTGGGACACCACATTGTTACCCCCTGCCACCAGTGCCAAGCCATGTTAAGACTTGTAGTTCCTTGGAAGTTTATCATTATCATTAACTGGGACCACATCATCACCCATAGCGATCACTGCCAAGACTGGTCTACAATCACTGCCAGCTTAGAACACATCATTACCCCGTCACCAGTGCCAAGACGTGCATAGTTCCTTAGAAGTCTACCAACATCGCTGCTTGGCACGGCACATAACTACCCCCAGCCACCATTGCTAAACCATGCTGAGACTTGTAGTACCTCAGGAGTTTACTACTGCTACTTGGGACACAATGTCGTTACCCCTATACAGCACATCGCTGCCCCGTCACCAGTGCCAAGACGTGCATAGTTCCTCACAAGCATACCATCAACGCTGCTTGGGACATCACATCGCTACCCTCTACTACCACTGCCAGGCAACGCTGAGACTCCTAGTTCCTCAGTGGACTACTATCGTCACTGCTTGGGACACCACACCACTACCCCGCCACATAGACTTAGTTCCTCAGGAGTCTGCTGCTTGGGAAAGCACTTCGCTACCCCGTCGCCAATGCCAAGTCTTGTATAGTTCCTTAGAAGTCTACCACCACCATTTGGGGCATCGCATCGCTACCACTACCAAGCAATGCTGAGATTTTTAGTTCCCCAGTCATCTACCATGATCACTGCCAAGCCCTGCTGAGACTTGTAGTCCACCACCAGCTGCCCCCTTCTCTAAAAACAGACACTTCTCTGTCCTGCCTAGCCATGCTGGCACTTATAGTTCCTCAGGGCCATGCCAAGCACACACAGCTCCCAACTACCACCCACGCTGCACTTGTAGTCCACCTGCTGGCCAACCACCTCTACCTGTTAAGCCATGTTGGCACCAGCAGCTGCTCCTGGCAATCCATTATCCCCATCAGGACACACTGAGGGTTGTAGTTCCCCCCGTCATCTATCATGTCAGAGAAAACTGAGGGTGGTAGAGTTCCTCCTATCACCTCTGCTTCCTATCAGGACATGCTGAGGGTTGTAGTTCCTCACGTCATCTCTCATGTCAGGACATGCTGAGAATTTGAGTGCCTCCTGTCAGGACATAGGTTGTAGTCCCTACTATCACCTTTGCTCCCTATCGGGACATGCTGAGGGTTGTAGTTCCACATGTCACCTCTGCTCCCTGTCGAGACAAGCTGAGGTTTGAAGTTCCTCCTGTCAGGACATGCTGAGGGTTGTAGTCCCTCCCATCACCTCTGCTCCCCATAAGGACATGCTGAGGGTTGTAGTCCCTCCCATCACCTCTGCTCCCCATAAGGACATGCTGAGGGTTGTAGTCCCTTCCTTCACCTCTGCTCCCCATAAGGACATGCTGAGGGTTGTAGTCCCTTCCATCACCTCTGCTCCCCATAAGGACATGCTGAGGGTTGTCGTTCCTCCTGTCACTTCTGCTCCCTATTAGGACATGCTGAGGGTTGTAGTCCCTTCTGTCACCTCTGCTCCCTGTCATGACAGACCGAGAACTGTAGTTTCTCCCTGTCAAGACATGCTGAGGGTTGCAGTCCCTCCTGTCAAGACATACTGAGGGTTGTAGTCCCTTAAGTCACTTCTCCTCGCTATTAGGACATACTGAGGAATGTAGTTCCTCCTGTCAGGACATGCTGAGGGTTGTAGTTCCTCCTGTCACGACTGAGGGTTGTAGTTCCTCCTGTCACGACTGAGGGTAGTTCCTCCCTGTCAGGACATGCTGAGGGTTGTAGTTCCTCCTGTCACTTCCCTGTCACGACTGAGGGTAGTAGTTCCTCCCTGTCAGGACATGCTGAGGGTTGTAGTTCCTCCTGCCAGACACACCAGGGGGGGTTGTAGTGTCCTGCTCCCTGTCGGGCCATGCTGAGGGTTGTAGTCCTCCTGTCAGGTAGTAGTCCTCCTCCTTACCCGTGTCCTCCGGCGCCTCTCGTCCCCTCGCTGCTGCTAGACGGCCGTCCAGTCACATCGAGCCGCACACAGTCACACATAGATGGAAGCTGGTCTGCTTCTTCCTCACACCGTCATCCTCCTCCTCATCATCATCACCATTATCATCCTCCTCATCCCCGCCACTCCCCGGCTCCGGCCGTCATATCTCGGAGATCCCGGCTGTACTGTTGCTGGCGGTCTCTGTGGTCCCGGCCGCCGTGCAGGATGGAGGGAGAAGGGGGGAGGGGAGGGGGAGTCACAAAATGGCGCGCGTTTCCAAAGCTGCGCAGCCAGCCAGCGAGGGAGGAAGAATGAGGAGGACGGGGAAACCGCCACCACCAGCAGCAGCAGCGCTACCGCCTCCGCTCACTCCCCCGCCTCCTCATCCTCCGCCTCATACCGGAGCCCCGGCACCGTGACTGACAACAACACCCCCTCCTCTCCCCCCGTCACCTCGCCACCGTCCTCCCCCACACTTCTTCCCTCACAAATATTTTATTCACATTCTGCTTTATTCACACGGCACGTATTTCCCTCACAAGGGTTTATTCGGGCGGGAAAGGAGTTAATAAGAAAAAGAAAAAAAAAAGACGACAAAATGGCGGCGGAATAAGTGTGTTGCTATGGAGACTGTCAATCAGCGCGAAGCCCCCGGATGCGCGGTGACGTCACGGAGCGAGGTGGCGCCGCTGCTGTGCTGCGGTCCGGAGCAGTGAAGAGGGAGGGTCATGTGATGAGGGGAGTGGCATCGCGGGGACGAGGGAGGGGCGGTGAGGATAATTAGGAAAAAAAACGTCTGGGGTGTGAGCTGGAAAACAAATGAATGTAAATATGATGTTTGCGGGACGGAGGAGAGTGGCGTGGTCGGGAGGAAAATGCGATAAGTGGTTGTCCCCAAGTGTTATCCCGGCTGGAATGTCCAGGGGACACAATCAGCTTTTATCATATGTGTTGTTGGTTCCGTCAGAGGTTTGTTGGTTACTCTGCAAAGTCTGTCTACAATGTCACCATTCCACGCTTTCTGTTTCTGAAGGTTTTTGTATCTGGTCCTCACTACGACCATCATGATGAATTCCAGGATGTCCAGAGTGGTGGATGTCCACGTATATCACATTTCCAGAGTGGTAGATGTCCACGTATATCACATTTCCAGAGTGGTAGATGTCCACGTATATCACATTTCCAGGGTGGTAGATGTCCACGTATATCACATTTCCAGGGTGGTAGATGTCCACGTATATCACATTTCCAGGGTGGTAGATGTCCACGTATATCACATTTCCAGGGTGGTAGATGTCCACGTATATCACATTTCCAGGGTGGTAGATGTCCACGTATATCACATTTCCAGAGTGGTAGATGTCCACGTATATCACATTGCCAGGGTGGTAGATGTCCACGTATATCACATTTCCAGAGTGGTGGATGTCCACGTATATCACATTTCCAGAGTGGTGGATGTCCACGTATATCACATTTCCAGGGTAGTAGATGTCCACGTATATCACATTTCCAGGGTGGTAGATGTCCACGTATATCACATTTCCAGGGTGGTAGATGTCCACGTATATCACATTTCCAGGGTGGTAGATGTCCACGTATATCACATTTCCAGAGTGGTGGATGTCCACGTATATCACATTTCCAGGGTGGTAGATGTCCACGTATATCACATTGCCAGGGTGGTAGATGTCCACGTATATCACATTTCCAGGGTAGTAGATGTCCACGTATATCACGTTTCCAGGGTGGTAGATGTCCACGTATATCACTTTTCCAGAGTGGTGGATGTCCACGTATATCACATTTCCAGAGTGATAGATGTCTACATATATCATACATTTTGAATCCTACAGTGTCAGATATTCATGTATACCCAATTCCCTACATATATCATACAATTTACATTTTACAGGGTATATTATTAATTCCCACATTTTTAGAGTGGTAGATGTCCCCTTATATTACAGATTCCCAGTTTTCCAAAATCCACTTATATCTGAAATTTTTAGGTGGTAGATCAGAAATTATATTATAAATCCTGAAATGTCCAGAGTGATGGATGTCCATATATATCATACATTCCAAAACATCCAGAGTGGTACAAGTCCACACATATCATATATTTCTACATTTAAGAAAGAAAGATGTATATACAGTATATTGCAAAATTTCCAGATTGGTAGCTGTCCATGCATGTCATGCATTCCAAGTTTTACAGAGGGGTAGATGTACATGTATATCATAGATTCCAAAATGACCAGAGTGGTAGATGTCCACGAATATCATAGATAGGAAAGTTTACAGAGTATATCGTAATCAATTTCCACATTTTTGGATTGTCAGAGTTCTATTTATAATGTAGATTCCAAAATTTGCATACTTGTAGACATCTACATTTATTATAAGTTCCAACATTTCAAGAGTGGTATATATATCGTAAGATCTAAAATTTTCAGAGTGATAGGGGTCCAAGTATGTCATAAATTCCACAATTTCCAGGCTGGTACATGTCCACATATATCATATACAGTAAAACCTTGGATTGCGAGCATAATTCGTTCCGGAAGCATGCTTGTAATACAAAGCACTTGTATATCAAAGCAAATTTCCCCCATAAGAAATAATGGAAACTCAAATGATTTGTTCCACAACCATTTATTCATAAATCCTATAGTATTGAATTTTTCTATTAGGAATAGTCCAGGATGTACTCTATGGAAGGTGAACCCATACTGGTCGTCACTTCTTTCTCCATCTGAAGGAACTATGACTGAATTAATTACCACATTTATCGACATATAACACGCACCTTAATTTTAAGAAAGAAGTTTCAGGAAAAAAACTTAAATTTTAACCACTTGCCGCCCGCCATATAGCAGAATGACAGCGTTAAAGTGGTTTCAATAACCTGCCTGGGCGTCATATGACGTCCTTAGGATATTAAGCCACTTTGCGCGCCCGGTCCTCAGTCTGACACACTGCAACTCCGATCTAGGTAAAGAGACTCTGACGGAGACTCTTTACCACGTGATCAGCCATGTCCAATCACGGCTGATCACGCTGTAAATAGGAAGAGCCGGTGATCGGCTTTTCCTCACTCACGTCTGACAGACTCGAGTAGAGCCGATCGGCTGCTCTCCTGACAGGGGGGGTCTGTGCTGATTGTTTATCAGCACAGCCCTCCCTCGGATCCCGCCCAGGACCACCATCATGCCGCCCAGGACCACCAGGATGGCCATCCACACTGGACCACCAGATATGCCCCCCCTAGACCCCCAGAGAAATACTAATCTGTGCCCAGGCAGCTGCCAATCAATGCTCAGGTTGCTGCCAATTAGTGCCCACTCACAATGCCTACCACTGCCAGTGCCACCAGGGATGCCTATCAGTGCCTCATATCAGTGCCCATCAGTGCCATGTATCAATGCCCATCAGTGCCGCCTATCAGTGCCCAGCAGTGCTGCCTATCAGTGCCCAGCAGTGCCGCCTATCAGTGCCACCCATAAGAACCCATCTTTGCAGCCTTTCAGTGCCCATCAGTGTCGCCTATCAGTGCCCACCAGTGCCACCCATGAGTGCCCATCAGTGCCGCCTATCAATGCCCATCAGTGCTGCATATCAGTGCCACCCATCAGTGCTGCCTACCAGTGCCCTTCAGTGCCGCATATCAGTGCCCGCTCATTGGTGCCACCTCATCGGTACCGCCTTATCAGTGCCTGTCAGTGCTGCCTTATCAGTGTCCATCAGTGAAAGAGAAAACTTACTTATTTACAAAATTTTATAACAGAAACAAAAGCAAAACTTTTATTTTTTTCAAAATTTTCTGTCTTTTTTTATTTGTTTAGCAAAAAATAAAAACCGTAGAGGGAATCAAATACCACCAAAATAAAGCTCTATTTGTTGGAACAAAATTATACAAATTCAGTTTGGGTACAGTGATGGATGACCGCGCAATTGTCATTCAAACTGCGACAGCACTGAAAGCTGAAAATTGGTCTGGGCAGGAACGTGTATAAGTGCCCGGTATTGAAGTGGTTAAATAAAGAATTTTGAAGCAAAAAAAAAAATAATGTTCAATGCCCATCAATGCAGCCTTATCAGTGCCCATCTGCAGCCTCGCCATTGCCCATTAATGAAGCCTGATCAGTGTCCATCTGCAGCCTCACCATTCCCCATCATTGCAGCCTAATCAATGCCCATCTGCAGCCTTGCCATTGCCCATCATTGCAGCCTAATCAGTGCCCATCTGCAGCCTTGCTCCTCACTGCAGCCTGATCAGTGTCCATCTGCAGCCTCGCCATTGCCAAAATAGACAGAGCCGGATCTCCTGTGTACTCGGCTCGGCATCACGCCAGTCCCGCCCAGTCCCGCCCCCTGGCCCGGATCCATTGATGGACATAACGCCGGTCCAATGCGGGGACGTCAATGCTAGGAGCCATCCAGGGGGCGGGACTGGGCGTGACTGCGAGCCAAGTACACAGGAGATCCGTCTCTGTCTATTTCGGCAGGGCTCATCCACTCCTTCCCCTCCGTGGCAGCCTATATTGGCGTATAACACCCACACACGATTTTCCCCCTATTTTAAGGGGGGAAAAGTGCGTGTTATACGCCGATAAATACGTTACTTACTAGAATATAAACAGAACCTCAGTCTCACTAATATATTGGGATGCATTTAAAGCGTATCACCGAGGTCTCCTTATTGCGCAGATATCAAAAATTAAGAAACAATCTAGGCAGTGGGAAAAAACTCTAGCTGATAACATGATGAAGGCCAAATTCCTATATATAACTAATCCAAATGAATATACTAAAAAAGAATGGCTTCATAGCCAACTACATTATGCAGCAGTGGCTAAGAAGAAGGCAAAAAATAAAAGATTCTTCCTACAACAACCATATTTTGAGGAGGGAGAGGGGACAGGACACCTATTGACAACTATTGTAAAAGCTCAGCGGCCGGCATCATATATAATTTAAATACAATCATCTTCAAATAAGAGGACTGATACTACCCCAGAGGTATTAGAGGTATTCAGGGAATTTTACCAGGCACTATATAAGAGTAGGGTATCTTACCCAGAAGAGTCCCTGAATAGATTCTTTGAAACTGTTGATTTACCAAGCATTTCAAATGATGAAAGGGTGGCTTTGGAGGGCCCATTAACATTGGATGAGCTAAGAAATGCAGCATCTAATTTACCTAATAATAAAGCACCAGGACTAGATAGTCTTCCAGGGGAGATATATAAAAAATATGGGGATGTGTTGTTACCTGAATTGCTCGATGTCTTTAATTAAAAAAAAAAAAAAAAAGAAAGAAATTCTGATATACAAGATTTTTGTGCCACATCCTATGAAAAATAGAAAGAAAGAGAACCCCTGGGGGTGGGATTTTTTAGGCGCTACCAACAGACAATGGAAAGTAAGAATAATAATTTTAATAATGTTGTAGAAAAATACATAGACTATATAGAATATTAAACAAAGTCATGAACATTGAAAAATCAAGATATGCAAATTGATGATACAGAGATCCTATACCCAACGCGTTTTTGAGATGAATGTCGTCTCCTTCATCAGGGATAACAGAAAATATATAATCTATAAAATTCAAATACATACAGTCAGGTCCATAAATATTGGGACATCAACACAATTCTAATCTTTTTGGCTCTATACACCACCACAATGGATTTGAAATGAAACAAACAAGATGTTCTTTAACTGCAGACTTTCAGCTTTAATTTGAGGGTATTTACATCCAAATCAGGTGAGCGGTGTAGGAATTACAACAGTTTGTATATGTGACTCCCACTTTTTAAGGGACCATAAGTAATGGAACAATTGGCTGCTCAGCTGTTCCATGGGCGTGTGTGTTATTCCCTCATTATCCCATTTACAAGGAGCAGATAAAAGGTCCAGAGTTCATTTCAAGTGTGCTATTTGCATTTGAAATCTGTTGCTGTCAACTCTCAATATGAGATGCAAAGAACTGTCACTATCAGTGAAACAAGCCATCATTAGGCTGAAAAAACAAAACAAACCCATCAGAACGATAGCAAAAACATTAGGTGTAGCCAAATCAACTGTTTGGAACATCCTTAAAAAGCAACACCAAAAGACCCAGAAGACCACGGAAAACAACTGTGGTGGATGACCGAAGAATTCTTTCCCTGGTGAAGAAAACACCCTTCACAACAGTTGGCCAGATCAAGAACACTCTCCAGGAGGTAGGTGTATGTGTGTCAAAGTCAACAATCAAGAGATGACTTCACCAGAGTGAATACAGAGGGTTCACCACAAGATGTAAACCATTGGTGAGCCTCAAAAACAGGAAGGCCAGATTAGAGTTTGCCAAATAACATCTAAAAAAGCCTTCACAGTTCTGGAACAACATCCTATTGACAGATGAGACCAAGATCAACTTTTACCAGAGTGATGGGAAGAGAAGAGTATGGAGAAGGAAAGGAACTGCTCATGATCCAAAGCCTACCACCTCATCAGTAAAGCATGATGGTGGTAGTGTCATGGCGTGGGCATGTATGGCTGCCAATGGAACTGGTTCTCTTGTATTTATTGATGATGTGACTGCTGACAAAAGCTGCAGGATGAATTCTGAAGTGTTTCGGGCAATATTATCTGTTCATATTCAGCAAAATGCTTCAGAACTCATTGGACGGCGCTTCACAGTGCAGATGGACAATGACCCGAAGCATACTGTGAAAGCAACCAAATATTTTTTTAAGGGAAAGAAGTGGAATGTTATGCAATGGCCAAGTCAATCACCTGATCTGAATCCGATTGAGCATGCATTTCACTTGCTGAAGACAAAACTAAAGGGAAAATGTCCCAAGAGCAAGCAGGAACTGAAGACAGTTGCAGTGGAGGCCTGGCAGAGCATCACCAGGGATGAAACCCAGCGTCTGGTGATGTCTATGCATTCCAGACTTCAGGCTGTAATTGACTGCAAAGGATTTGCAACCAAGTATTAAAAAGTGTAAGTTTGATGAATGATTGTTAATCTGTCCCATTACTTTTGGTCCCTTAAAAAGTGGGAGGCACATATACAAACTGTTGTAATTCGTTCACCGTTCACCTGATTTGGATGTAAATACCCTCAAATTAAAGCTGAAAGTCTGCAGTTAAAGCACATCTTGTTCGTTTCATTTCAAATCCATTGTGGTGGTGTATAGAGCCAAAAAGATTAGAATTGTGTCAATGTCCCAATATTTATGGATCTGACTGTATAATCAACAGTACGTTTGTATATTCATTCCATAATACATAGCCAAAAAAGGCCTAAAGTGCTGGCGACTTACAGGTGCAAATGAATAAGATGTTTATGCATTTTATAGATTATATATTTCCTGTTAATCCCTGATGAAGGACACAACATTCATCTCTGAAACGCGTTAGGTATAGGATCTCTGTATCATCAATTTGCATATCTTGATTTTTCAATGTTCATGAGTTTGTTTAATGTTTGTTTAATATTTGTTTAATATTCTATACATTCTATGTATTTTTCTACAACATTATTAAAATTATTATTGTTACTTTTCATTGTCTGTTGGTAGTGCCTAAAAAAAATCCCACCCCCAGCGGTTCTCTTTCTTTCGATGTCTTTAATTATGCCGTGGAGGTGGGTTCATTACCCCCCCTATGACTGAAGCAGTAATTATTGTCTTATTGAAACCTGGTAAAGACCCAAGTAATCCTGACTCATACAGTCCAATATCTTTCTTAACATCAGACATCAAGCTGCTGGCAAAGGTACTGGCGATTAGATTATCAAGATGCATTTCAAAATTGATTCATTGTGATCAGTTGGGCTTTATTCCTAACAGATCTACAGCGAATAATATCCGGCATCTATTTTTAAATAGAATTTAATATACAGCATTTGACAGTATAGAGTGGGTCTTTTTGTGGAATTGCTTAAAACGATATGGGTTTGGCCCTAGATTTATTAAATGGATACAACTTTTATATGACTCCCCAAGTGCAAGGGTACAGGTGAATGGATGCGTATCGGCCCCTTTTTCATTGACCAGAGGGACAAGGCAGGGATGTCCCCTATCCCCGCTTCTTTTTGCTATGGTCATTGAACCACTGGCTGAGGCTATTCAACTCTTCTACAAATGTTGTGGGGTTTCGTAGATCTACAGGCGAAGATAAGATAGCACTCTATTTGGATGACAATCTAGTGTTTTGGGGGGATACAGGTCCACCCCTGTCTGCAGTTATGTCCTTCATAGACTTGTATGGATCCTTTTCAGGATTCAATATTAATTGGGACAAGTCCGTAATGCTGCTTTTGGACCCTGCGCGTTTGGATCATCCACACCAGGCTCATCAGATGGCCCTGGTTACATCATTTAAATATTTGGGAGTGATAATTACACTAAATATTACAAAATATACAGATAAGAATATATTCCCTCTTATTGTCAAATTTAGACAACTGAGCAAAACATGGAGTAAATTCCTGTTGTCCATGGTAGGAAGAGCGAATTTGGTGAAGATGGTGTGGATGCCCCAAATGCTATATGTATTGCATAATTGCTCCATATGGTTGACGTTACGATTATTTAGGACTATCGACTTGGTTTTTAGGGATTTTGTGTGGAAGGGGGGAAAACCTAGACTTAGATTTGAAACATTACAACAGGCCATAGATAAGGGTGGAATTGCGATACCTAATGCAAGATTATACTTTATCGCGTCACAATTACAACATTGGCACAGCTGGGAGGTAGTGGACATTCAGGACCCCACACAGAAGATAATAATATCCCAATTCAAAAAATACCCTTTAGTTCAATTAATAGTAGCTCACTACTTTTATAATAAAAGAAAATTCCCAACTTTTTACTCGATTCATAGGGTATGGGAAGCAGTGCGAAATATTACTCAGCATAAGGGTTATATGAAACATATGCCTATATGGGATAACTACTTCCTTTATGAATTGAAAAGACTTTTGGGATTCTTAGATTGGAAAAAAACAGGCATAATATCTTTGTATCAGTTATATGAAGGGGATGTTTTACTTTCTTTTAATATATTAAAAGACCGCTATCAGTTAACAAACAATAACTTCTACCAATATCTCCATTTACGCCACGCATTACAAATCCAAAGCTCAAAAATCCAATTACAGTATAAACACTCTAAAATACTATCAAAGGCAATTTCGGTTACCTGCACAAAATGAGGATTAATAGGAGACCTTTATTCTAATTTACAAATAATAGAGAATACTGGAAAACAAAAAAATAGTTTTGCCCGGTGGCAAGGAAACATAGAAGATCTAGATGAGGAGGACTGGACACGTGCCCTGGAAACACTTCCCAGGACATCTCTCTCGCCCTCCCAAAGGTTATCTCAGCTCTTTATTATACATAGGGCTCATTACACCCCACAAAAACTCTATGCTTGGGGAAAATATATAACACTGTTATGCCTGCGATGCTCTATATTTAATTGATCTCTTATCCACATGCTCTGGCAATGTCCAAAGCTTCATCATTAATAGGAAAAAATATTTATAACCATAAATTTATTATGCTCCACTGAGATAACAGGGACGCCCAAACTTGCACTACTGGGAATAATCCCCGATGGAGCGTTATCAGTAGAGATGCATACTATGTGGATAATGTGGATAAGATCCTTATATTTAGCACGTAAAGTCTGCTGATCCTCCAACCCATAAACAATGGGTTGAGAAACTTAACCATATATTTACAAGAGAAAAATTAACATATAAGCATAGAGGTACACCCCAAAGGTTTGGTAAAATATGGTCATGTTGGATAGAACATAGTAATCAACTATATGGTGGTTTACCTAGTGGAGAGGAGTGAAGGTAGAGGAGATAGATGGGAGCAAAGAGCAGAGGTGGAGAGGTGAGGAGTAGAAGAGAAGAAATGAGCAGGTAAAAAAAAAAAGATAACTTGATGCTGCATAGAGGAAGTTGCTGTAGTCTGATGCTTGATATTAGGGTTGAATACAACGTGTAAAATGTATCCATGTCTCTATATAATAATATGTTTTGTTTACTATATGTTAAGCTATTTTAGTCCGAGAGGTGCAAGGTTTGTTTGTTTTGTGTGCTTTCCTATTTTCGATACTTTATGGATTAATTTGACATAATATATGTAATCGAATGTATTTTCTTCTTCTTCTTTTTTTTGGGGGGGGGGGGTTATTTATCGCCATATGATTTAAATATGGTTATTTGTTTGTATGTATGCTTAATAATAAAAATAAAAAAAATATTTGATTGAAAAAAAAAATCATAAATCCTTCCGTTTATAGTCCATATAAAAAGATTATAGCAATGTGATAGGTTGTGTAACCATAAAATGTCCATCCACAAATGGAAGCCTCCACAAGAGGGTTAGAAGCAAAATCCAGCAGGAGCTACAGAGTATAAGAGAGAAGAGAGGAGCCTCTAAGTGTAGCAATATGGTTACATTTAATGAAGGTACAACATTTAGCAACTCATATGGTTGATGATTAAATGAGGCACATCTAAGTATGCAGGCATCCGGGGTAAAGCTGTCTGCAATCGTGACCGGGCTAAAAGACTACCCTGCAGTAGAGTATTCTGAAAGTGATGCTTTAACCACTCGTGGAGCGTAGTGTGGAAGGGACAACGTCAATGGCGGTTAGGAGGACGGTCTATGTGGAGAGCTTTACCCCGGATGCCTGCATACTTACATGTGCCTGTTTTAATCATCAACCATGTAAGTTGCTAAATGTTGTACCTTCTTTAAATGTAACCATATTGCTACACTTAAAGGCGCCTCTCTTCTCTTTTATACTCAGTTGTGACATGACGCCACTTGTATATCAAGACATCGCTTGTATATCAAGTCAAATTTGTTAACAAATTTTTGCTTGTCTTGCAAAATGCTCTCAAACCAAGTTACTCTCAAACCAAGGTTTTACTGTATTCATAAAGAAAGATGTCCATTTATTTCATAAACTTCCAAATTTCCGGAGTGGTAGATGTCCAAGCATGTCATACAAATTTACAGAGGGGTAGATGTCCACATATAGCATAGATACCAAAATGTACAGAGTATATTTTATTTTCCCACATTTTTGGAGTGGTAGATGTATACTTATTTTATTGTTTCCAAAATTAACAGACTTGTAGACATTGTGGCAGATGACCATGTATATCAGACATTCTGAAATTTCCAGAGTGGTAGATGATCATTTCTATCGTACATTCTAAAATTTCCTGAGTGGTAGATGACTATGTATATCGTAAGTTCTAAAATTTCCAGAGTAGTATGGGTCCACTTATAAATTCACAAATTTATTTAAATTTCTAGGATGTCCAGGGACACGATCAGGTTTATCAAATGTGCCTTTGATTCTGTCAGAGATTTGTCGGTTACTCTGTAAAGTGTCACCATTCCACGCTTTCTGTTTCTGAAGGTTTTTGTATCTGGTCCTCACTATGACCAGTTTCATGGTAAATTCCAAAATTTCCAGAGTGGTAGATGCCCACGTATATCATACATTCCAGATCTTACAGTGCTAGATATCCATGTATACCCAATTTCCAATATAGTGCATACAATTTACAGAGTATATTGTAAATTCACACATTTTTAGAGTTTATGACCCGTTTCATGGTAAATTCCAAAATTTACAGAACAGTAGATGTCCTCGTACAGTATATATCAAATTTGCATTGTGGTATATATCCACATATATCATACATTCCAAAATTTATGGAGTGGTAGATGTCCACATACAGTATATCCATAGATTCCAAATTTTCCAGAGTGGTGCATGTCAATGTTTATTATAGATTCCAAAATTTGCAGAGTATATTTTATATTTAACAAAATTTTAGTGTGGTAGATGTTCATTACGTTATAGATTCCAACATTTTTAGACTTGTAAATGTTTATCATACATTCCGAATTTTACAGTGCAAGATATCCATGTATATCCAATTCCCAAGGTATATAATGCATTTTACAGAGTATATTATAAATTCCCACATTTTTAGAGTGGTAGATGTCCCCTTATATTATGGATTCCAAAGTTTCTAGAGTGGTAGATGTCTACTTATATCTGAGATTTTCAGGTGTAGATCAGCAATTTTATTGTAAATCCTGAAATTTTCAGAGTGGTGGATGTCCATATACAGTATATCATACATTCCAAAACTTCCAGAGTGGTAAATGCCCACATATATTATATATAATGCTACATTTTGGAAAGAAAGATGTTCATTTATTTCATAAACTCGCAAATTTACGGAGTGGTAGATGTCCACGTATATCATACATTCCAGATCTTACAGTGCTACATATCCATGTATACCCAATTTCCAATATAGTGCATACAGTTTACAGAGTATATTGTAAATTCACACATTTTTAGAGTTTATGACCAGTTTCATGGTAAATTCCAAAATTTACAGAGCAGTAGATGCCCACGTACTGTATATATCAAATTTGCATTGTGGTATATATCCACATATATCATACATTCCACAATGTATGGAGTGGTAGATGTCCACATACAGTATATCCATAGATTCCAAATTTTCCAGAGTGGTGCATGTCAGTGTTTATTATAGATATTATAGATGCTACATTTTGGAAAGAAAGATGTTCATTTATTTCATAAACTCGCAAATTTCCGGAGTGGTAGATGTCCATGCATGTCATACATTCCAAATTTTACAGAGGGGTAAATGTACATGTATATCAGATTCCATAACTAATACAGTGGTAGATGTCCATGTATATCATCGATATACAAATTTACAGAGTATATTTTAATGTGTTCCCAACATTTTTAGAGTGGTAGATGCCAATTTATTATATAGATTCCAAAATGTCCAAATTTGTAGACATCTATATTTATCATAAATTCCAACATTTCCAGAGTGGTAGATGACCATGTATATTGTAAGTTCTAAAATTTTCAGAGTGGTAGATGACCATGTATATCGTAAGTTCCAACATTTCCACAGTGATAGGGGTCCATTTATAAATTCCCAGTTATTTTTTTAATTTCTGGAATATACAGGGACACAGTCAGATTTACCAAATGTGTCTTTGGTTCAGTCAGAGGTTTGTCGGGTTACTCAGTCAAGTGTGTCTACAATGTCATCATTCAGTGCTTTCTGTTTCTGAAGGTTTTTTTGTATCTGGTCCTCACTATGACCAGCTTTATTGTAACTTCCAAATTTTCCAGAGTGGTAGATGTCCACATATATCATACATTCCAAATGTTGCAGTGGTAGATATCCATGCATATCACATTCCCAACATAGATAATACATTTTATAGAGTAGAGTGGTAGATGTCCATTTATATTATAGATTCCAACATTTCCAAAGTGGCAGATGTCCATGTACTGTATATCTGAAATTTCCAGGTGGTAGATGTGCAATTATATTATAAATGTTGGCATTTATGATAAATGTAGATGTCTACAAGTCTGTTAATTTAGGAAACAATATAATAAGTAGACATCTACCATTCCAAAATTTGGAAATATAAAAAATACTCGGTAAATGTGGGTATCTATGATATATGCGTACATCTACCCCACTGTAAAATTTGGAATGTATGACATGGATGGACATCTACTACTCTGGAAATTTGGGAGTTTATGAAATAAATGGACATCTTTCTTTCTGAAATGTAGGAATATATGATATAAGTGGACTTGTACCACTTGTATGACACATTATAAATTCACACACTTTTAGAGTGGTAGCTGTCCACTTAGAATGTGCTATATTCTGGTGTGTGTATTTAATCTTATGCACATTTTTACTGTTATAGATGGACTGACATTGAGATTACTGCAAATATTTATATGAGAATACATCCCACAGCTCAAGGAGGAGGAACACCTGCAAAACGCGTAGACTACTTATAACTGTGATCATGGAGGAATGATTCTGATTTCTTTCCTAAATATGTGTGTTAAGCCTTATGTTTTTAATATCCATGTGAGGCAAATTTTCAATTTGGATTGTAATAAAAATATCTATTGATTTCATCTGATGCATAATGTGAAAATCCCTGTAATCTATTTCTTGTATGCAAATTGTCTCTCATGGGATGATGCCCACATGAATTTATGCATGATTAACTTTGAGATTCCACCCAACTCACCCAGAACAAAAGAAAGCTGGACGGCCGCACTCCCATGCAATCTCTTTATTCGAAATACACAAATCTCCTTGTTTCATAGATGTCCACTTATATTATTGATTCCAAAATTTCCAGACTTGTAGATGTCCACGTTTATCATAAATTTCAAAATTTTCCAGAGTGGTAGCTGACCATGTATATTATTAAATCAGAAATGTCCACAGTGGCAGATGTCCACTTATATTATACATTCCAAAATGTTTAGAGTGGTGGATCACAATTTCCAACATTTCTAGAGCGGTAGATGTGCACTTACAGTGCCTTAAAAAAGTATTCATACCTCTTGAAATATTCCACATTTTGTCATGTTACAACCAAAATCGTAAATGTATTTTATTGTGATTTATGTGATAGACCAACACAAAGTGGCACATAATTGTGAAGTGGAAGGAAAATAATAAATGTTTTTTTTTAATTTTTTACAAATAAATATGTGAAAAGTGTGGCGTGTATTTTTATTTAGCCCACTGAGTCAATACTTTTTAGAGCCACCTTTTGTTGCAATTACAGTTGCAAGTCTTTTTGGGGATGTCTCTACCAGCTTTTCACATCTAGAAAGTGACATTTTTGCCCATTCTTCTTTGCAAAATAGCTCAAACTCTGTTAGATTGGATGGAGAGCGTCTGTGAACAGCAATTTTCAAGTCTTACCACAGATTCTCAATTGGTCTGGACTTTGACTGGGCCATTCTAACACATGAATATGCTTTGATCTAAACCATTCCATTGTAGTTCTGGCTGTATGTTTAGGGTCATTGTCCTGCTGGAAGGTGAACCTCCGCCCCAGTCGTTAGTCTTTTACAGACTCTTAACAGGTTTTCTTCTAAGATTGCCCTGTATTTGGCTCCATTCATCTTCCCATCAACTCCGACCGGCTTCCCTGTCCCTGCTGAATAAAGGCATCCCCACGACCTGATTCTTCCATCATGTTTAAAGGCCAGATTTGTGGAGTGCGCGACTAAAGGCCCTACACACGATACGAAAATTGGAAGCCAAAATTTGTACAACGAGCTGTCTGACGATTTTCGGATCGTTAGTATGGTGCTTTCGACAGACGATTTAGCTTTTTCGTCAGACAAAAGCTGGATGTGCAGAGTATAAAAATTTTGTCACATGTAAACTCAACGTCCGTTTTTCCTTTCATTAATATGGTTTTCGTACGAAAAAAAATCGCAAGAGCATGACTACGCATGCTCAGAAACGAAAGAATACATACAAAACTATTGAACACATTACATCACTTCTGACGTTGTATTCTCTCATATGATAATTTTTGTATTGTGAGTAACCTCTTCATTTTCGACATGAGACTAGCATGCCACAAAAAAAGGACGTTCAGTCGTCCGAAAATCTAAGAGTGTGTACAAGGCTTAATAGTTGTCCTGTGGACAGATTTTTCCACCTGAGCTGTGGATCTCTGCAGCTCCTCAGTGGCGTAGCGTGGGTTGCCAGCACCCGGGGCAAGGCAAGTAATTTGTGCCCCCTAACCTGCGGACAATTCGCACTCCCTGAGTCCCTTCCCTTCCTACAATAATACTGACCTACCTGACCACTAATATGATTCCTATACTGACCACTACACTATACTACTACACTATACAATACACTGACCTATCTCATTCCTATACTGACCCTTACACTGACCTACCCGATTCCTACAAGGACCACTACACTACACACTGACCTACCTGATTCCTATACTGACCACTACACACCCCACCAACCTACACGATTCCTACATCGACCACTACACTACACACTGACCACTACACTATACAATCCAGTACACAATCCACTATACACTGACCACTACACTACACACCACACCAACCTACCTGATTCCTATACTGACCACTACACTATACTACTACACTACCCACTACACAATACACTATCCACTGACCACTACACACCACACTAACCACTACACTAAACACCACACACTGACCTACCTGATTCCTATACTGACCACTACACTATACTACTACACAATACACTACACTATCCACTGACCACTACACTACACACCACTAAACACTGACCACTACACACCACTAACCACTACACACTGACCACTACACACCACTAACCACTACACACTGACCACTAACCACTACACACCACTAACCACTACACACTGACCACTACACACCACTAACCACTACACACTGACCACTACACACCACTAACCACTACACACTGACCACTACACACTGACCACACTACACACTGACCACTACACACTACACACCACACTGACTACTACACTACACACTGACCACTACACGCTGACCACACACCACACTGACCACTACACTACACCCTGACCACTACACTACACACTGACCACTACACTACACACTGACCACTAACCACTACACACTGACCACTACACACTGACCACTACTGACCACTACACACAACACTGACCACTACACACCACACTGACCACCACTAACCACTACACACCACACCACACTGACCACTACACTACACACCACACTGACCACTACACTACACACTGACCACTACACACTGACCACTACACTACACACCAACCACACACCACTACACTACACACTGACCACTACACTACACTACACACCAACCACACACCACACTGACCACTACACACCACTACACTACACACTGACCACTACACTACACACTGACCACTACACAATACACTAGACACAGACCACTACTACTCAATACACTACATACTGACTGCTACACAACACTCTACCCACAGACCAATACACTACACACAATACATTATACACTATCTACAACACTATACCTTACACTATACGCTAACTTTCTGGCTGCTCACTCTCCTCAGACCATATCTACTCCCCCCCGGCCGAGTGAGTCTCTTACCTTTTTTTCTTCCATCTGCTCTGCCTCTGCGCCGCCGACTGTCACACTGCCTGCCCCGGCGGGGACATGATGATCAGTGACCCGGGCCGGAGAGGAGGAGAAGACAGCGGCCACAGACTGCCTGCCGCGACGGCCGACAGGGTCATGATGTTCAGTGACCCGGGCCGGAGAGGAGGAGGAGGAGAGGAGGAGAAGACAGCGGCCACAGACTGCCTTCTGCAACGGCCGTCATGATTGGTGACCCGGGCTGGAGAGGAGGAGCAGGAGAAGACGGCGGCCACAACAAAGGCCAGCCCCGCTCCCCCCGCGATTGAGTACAGGCCAGCCCCACCTGCCGCATATGACCCCTTTCGCCCAATCACAGGGCACCAGGGGCCGGCCTGAGAATTATCATGGCGGCCGGAGCGCGGGGTCACAGAACAGAATTTAGCTGTATGGAGAGAGGGTGACACATACTGGAGCAGGATGTCGCCCCCCCCCAAATGTTGCACCCGGGGCCTACGCCCCCCTCGCACCCCCCACGCTACGCCACTGCAGCTCCTCCAGAGTTAACATGGGCCTGTTGGTTGCTTCTCTGATTAATGCTCTCCTTACCAGGCCTGTCAGTTTAGGTGGACGGCCATGTCTTGGTAAGTTTTGCAATACTCTTTCCAATTTCAGATGATGGATTGAACAGTGCTCTGTGAGATGTTCAAAGCTTGGGATATTTTTTTATAACCTAACCCTGCTTTAAACTTCTCCCCAACTTTATCCCTGACCTGTCTGGTGTGTTCCTTTGCCTTCATGATGCTGTTTGTTCACTTAGGTTCTCTAACAAACCTCTGAGGTCTTCACAGAACAGCTGTATTAATACTGAGAATAAATTACACACAGGTGGACTCTATTTACTAATTAGGTGACTTCTGAAGGCAATTGGTTCCACTAGATTTTAGTTAGGGGTATCAGAGTAAAGGGGGCTGAATACAAATGCACGCCAAACTTTTCAGATATTTATTTCTAAAAACATTTGTGAACCATTTATCATTTTCCTTCCACTTCACAATTATGTGCCACTTTGTGTTGGTCTATCACATAAAATCCCAATAAAATACATTTACGTTTTACGTTTACGTATTACACTAGATGTCAATGTATATCATGAATTCCATCATTTCCAGAGTTGTGGATATTCACTTACATTATAAATTTCAAAGTTTTCCAGAGTGTGAACTAAACATTCATATCGTTTTTTTGGAAATCTCCACATTATCAGATGTCCACTTATATCGTACATATCAAAATTTCCAGAATGGTAGATGTCCACTTTTATCACGAATTCCAAATATTACAGAGTAGTTGATGTGCGTGTACAGTATATCCTAGATTTCAACATTTCCAGAGTTGTAGAAGTCCACATATATCATAAATTCCCACATTTCCAGAGAAGTAGATGTCCAAGTATTTAGTATATTAGCAAAATAAACAAAGCAGTAGATGTATATCATAAATTCCTACAATTTTTAGTGTGGTGGATGTTCACATATATCATATATATTCCAGAGTCGTAGATTACTATTTATATTGTAAATTCTAAAATTTCTAGGTTTGAAAATGTACATGTATATCATACATTTTCAGAGTGGTAGATGTCTATGTATAATGGAAAATTGTTATCAAATACTTACTGTAATTTTCCTTTCCTGGCCCACCTCACATCAACACACAATGGCATATACCATAGCTGAATAAATGGGTGGGAGAGAACAAATGAAAAGAGACACTGACAATCAAAGAAAAACTGCTAAAAAGCCAAAAAGAATTGATCTCCCTTGTCCCAAACTTTCTGACTGCACATCTAGTTTGTAAGGTTGAACGAAGGTGCTGCACAAGACCTTCAAGCTAGCCATCTTACATATATCTTCCAAGCAAATCTGGCATTACTGCCCCAAAGGCTGCCACCCCTGTAGTCAAATAAGCTTGCAATTGTTCCAGAGCAGAAAGGCTTACTTCCTGCATGCCAATCTAATCACCCTGGTAACCCAACAGTGGATGACTCTTGAGGACCTGATGGCTAAATGAAAAGATTGTCCACTTTCCTCTTTTGACCAAGTATACCGATAGTAACTTGACCATGTATAAGGAACTGAAGTCTTCCTGCTGTGCACCCTGTTACTCTCGTGGGACTACTTCCCAGTTTTTCTGGAAACTGGATACCACTTTAAAACTGAATCTTGGAGATAGAGGTAGTGTATCACCATTTCTGGTAAAAAAAAAAAAAGAAAAGAAAAGACACCAAAGGGCCCTTGCAGGAAAGTGTTGCAATCATCCACCTCCTTCTGTCTGAAGTAGTTGCTGTCAGAAGAACTAGTTTTACTGTGAGGTACTTCAATGGAAATTAAACCATTGGAGCAAAAGGTTCTCTCAGATCCAAGCCTAAGTTCCACCGAGGGAACAAGGATTACCTTCAAGGTCATCTAAAGATTGTCACTGGCTTTTCCACCCATCACCAGCCTGTGAAAGATAAGATAGAGATCTGTACCTTAGATGAGAGTTGTATGCCAGACCAACCTCTAGCGCTGACTGTAAAATGTTCAGGATATTGGCTAGAGCAGGGAACACAGGAGAGAAACCTTTTGCTGAGCAAACTAAACAAACTTCTTTCATATCCTCTCATATGTAGCGTTCATGGTTGATCTTCTGGTCACCAAGGTCTGAACAACCTTGGATGAGAATCCCTGCACCTCTAGTCTAGCCTATGCCATAACCAGGCTATTAAAAGTAGTCTTATTGGATTGGGGTGCTGTCACTGACCTTGCCATAAAAGATTTAATTTGACCAGAAACAGGTTTGGTAGTGCTGATGACATCTGGGGAAGTAGTGAAAGCCAAGGCCTTCTCAGTAGGTGGAAAGGATCTGTATGGCATGGACTTGTTCTGTCCAAATTTTCAGAAGCACCTTTATATTCAAGGACACCGGATAGAGACAGAGATCAAACAGAAAATTCCATGGCACTGTGAACCTATCTTGTATGATGGAGTCTTTGCATTGGTATGCTGTTGCAAATATCAGAAGCTGTGTGTTCAGTGGAGACTTCCTGAGAACTACTGCTGGAAAGCCCCATAGGGCCAATATTGGTTTGAGGCACTTTTGAAAAATATTCTGCCTAACTGAAGCAATAGTTGATTTTGCTTTCTGGGCAAGAAGACCAGCCTTAACTGGCTATAAGTGGTTCTCTGCTCAGCGAAAATTTTCTTTGCAAGATGTAACAGGAAATGACTTTTGGTGTCCCCTTGGCAGGCAATGTAGGCTACTACTGTCTTGTTGTCGATCAACTTTGCTCAGGCCCCCTTGAAGAAGATCTTGAAAGGCTTGCAATGCTAGAGAAGTCTTCCTTCTATTTAAGATGATTGGGGAGTCTGCATTCCACCATGCTCCAATGGCCTTGCACCTGATTCTTCAGATTGTGGACTCCCCAGCCCCAGAGACTGACATCTGGCTTCAGAATCATCCTATCTCCTGGGCTGAGAGGCATGCCCCGAAGAAGCACAGTAGCGATGTCCAAAATTCCAGCTCTTGTTGAATTTGTATAGGCACAAAGATTTTCTAATCCATAGACAGCCCAGCTCATAGACTAAAGAAGGCAAATTGAAACACTCTCATGTGCCACCTGGCCCAAGGTATCACCATTGCCAACAAGATCTTTAAAAGATTCCTGGGGCTGTGCCAATTCTGTAAAAGGCAGACTCCTGAACTGTAAGTGACATCTGGCCACCGCAAATCTCACATGCCTCTGGTGCTCGGCATTGATTGGTACATTGAAGTATGAGTCGGCAGGTCACTAACTGGTCCTCCTGCTGAACTATACCTGTGACTGTCTGCATGGACTCCATCTTGAACCTCTTGGTGTGCACTGTATGTACACATTATATTACTTCAAACTGAAACAGGTCAGAAGGCTCCTGCCTTAGATACTAGAAAAACTGGGGAGAAAAGCCCCCAGATGATTCTATGTTTTCGGCATCACTGGAATGATGGCCTTGTGGCAGTATAAATTCATATATCTAATCTTTTTCAAACAATTTCTCTTCTGAGATCTGTTGGTCATAAATAAAAAAGATTCAGTGGTTAACTTTAGAATTCTTCATTGTACTCCCACATAACTGTCTTCTGGACCCACTGGTCTTTGATGATTGTCGTCCAAACCCTCCAGAAGGAGGCTACAGTCATCAACTTCACTCAGGCCCCCTGGCCCCAACTGGAGGAGACTGGTTGGGCGCACCTTCAAAAGACTTTCCAGCCATCTTAGCAACTAGCTCGGGACTTGATTTAATTTAAAAACTTTGAGGCACCTCCACTGTGATGTGTTAAATCTGCAGCCTGTCCTATAAGATTTGGCCTCCTGAACCCTTCTGAAGTTCAATAGGTTTGAGTGAAAGATGGCAGCCTCCTCTTACTAGTCTGTGGCCACAGTTCAGACTTTTTCTTCTGTCATTCGCTTAATTACGTTGCTCAGAGTTTGGTCAAACAAAAACCTCCCATTATAGGAAATGTTGAAGGCTTGTTTAGAAGTTCCACCTGCCCTCCAGTGGTGTAACCACAATGCTCTTATGGCATTGACTGAATGCACCAGCGCTTGTACTAGGTCTATCAAAGCATCCACCAAAAGTCAGTTGTCAGGTTCAACTCCTCCAGAAACTGTGCCAAATATTGCAGTTTTTAGTCTTGAATTTATTGCTGTTTTTAAACAGTTTATATATCGCAGTTAATGCTATTACTGATTGACATGCAAAACCTGTGACTGTATAGATTCTCTACAAGCCTGATGGCCAGATCACCACAATTTCTGCGTTCCAGATGTGTTTCTGCATGGGTGTTTACAATGCATTCTAATGTGTTCTCAATGGGTTTGCCACTTTCCAGATGTGTTCCATACAGAAACAAACCACTGGAATCCAAGTTAAACACTGTCCATGCATTCTTGATGCAGAATAAAAATGCACTGGACTGCATCTGGTGTGAACAAGTCCACTTTCCCACCCATAGGATCTCCAAAGAGTTATAAAAAGGCAAAGACACTGAATGCGCCAGATGCTAGAGGGCAGCATCCACCTCTGGAAGTGCAGCACATAAACATGCATCAGCCATCTTATATGGATAAAGCTTAGAGAACCTGTTACTGTAAATTGGTCTTCTGATGAGGTCTGTGCCATCCTTCATCAACAAGCTGTTTACACTCTTTTTTTTGTGTTGCTTGTGGCGTGGATATTTGCAGCACACTTTCTGCTATAACTGCCTTAAAGAGGAAGTAAACCCTGATGGGTTTACTTCCTCTTTGTTTCCTTGCAAAGGTAAAGCATAATGCATAGTAGCCCATTATGTGTCAGTTACCTGACACAGGAGCCTGCAATGTCAGCACTGTCCCCTCTGCTACGGAGCGTCCATCTTCTTCCTGGGTATCGTGGCTCCGGCGCTGTGATTGGCCAGAGCTGCGATGACGTCACTCCCGCGCATGCGCACAGGAGCCGACGCTAACGGCATATCGCCGTTAGCAGCGGCATGCTCAGTGCGCCTGAACACCGCTGTCTATGGCACATGCGCCGTAGACAGCGGTGCCTGTCTTTCTGCAAATATCTCCTAAACCCTGTAAGGGTTTACAACCGGGGTCTGTAAGGGTTTACAACCACTTTAATAGGGCTTAGAATTTTGCACAACCACATCCTCGTGAGGCAACCTGTGCAATGTAATTTCTCTGCCACTGCAGACTGCATGCAGGCCCAAAATGCACCCTGAGCATGGCGAGGCATTTTCTATCATGCTGACATACAGTACATTGTAAATTTAAAAAAAAATCTTCAGTGGTAGATGGTTATGGATATTCTAAATTTCCAAATTTCAGTAGAAGTTTGATAGATGTCTGTCTATATCATACATTTTGAGATTGCCAGAGTGATACATGTTAAATCACAAATTTTATAGAGCAGCAGATATTAGGTATATCATAAATTCCAAATTATTATTATTATACAGGAGCAGCACTTTACAATATCAAAGGTAGACAAAGGTAGACAATACAGTTATAATACAATAGAACACAAGAGGATTAAGAGGGCCCTGCTCAGAAGAGCTTACAATCTAATAGGGTGGGGCAGGTGGTTCAAAAGTTTGTAGCTGTGGGGAATGAGCTGATGGAAGTGGTAAAAGATTAGTTTGAGACGTGATAAGCTTCCCTGAAGAGATGAGTTTTCAGGGATTGCCTGAAGGTAGGGGATAGCTGGACAGGTTGAGGTAGAGCGTTCCAGAGGATGGGAGAGGCTCTGGAGAAATCCTGGAGACAAGCATGGGAGGAGGTGACGAGAGAGCTTGAGAGTAGGAGGTCTTGAGAAGAGTGGAGAGGACGGTTTGGGTGATATTTGGAGACAAGGTTGGTGATGGCTTTGTATGTTGTGGTTAGTATTTTGAATTTAATTCACTGGGTAATTGGGAGCCAGTGTAGGGATTGGAGGAGAGGGTTGGCAGACACTGAGCGGTTGGTAAGGTGGATAAGTCTGGCAGCAGCATTCATGATAGACTGAAGAGGGGATAGCCTATGGAGAAGCAGGCCAATGAGAAGGGAGCTGCAATAGTCAAGGCGAGAGATAACGAAGGAGTGAATGAGGAACTTGATGGTTTCGAACGCGAATTTTAAAGATGTTACGGAGGTGAATTCTACAAACTTTTGACAATGATTGGAGGCTGAAATGACAAGTCAGAGTCTAGGTTTATACCTAGTACCCTGGCGTGAGGGGAGGGACTGATGGTTGCATTGTTGATTTCGATGGAAAAGTCAGGGAGGGGGGGCACGGGCGGGGGGGGGGAATATTATTAGCTCAGTTTTAGAGAGATTTCGTTTAAGGAAGTGGCGTGACATCCATGCTGATATGTCAGTTAGTAATGCGAGAGGAGACTGAAGGAGTGAGATGAGGAGTAGACAGATAGATTAGGGTGTCATAGGCTTATAAGTGGTATTGGAAGCCATGGGTAGTTATCAAGTGACCAAGGGAGGAGGTGTAGAGGAGAAGGGGTCCAAGAACAGACCCCCACAGAAAGGGGCAGGAGGAGGAGACAGAGTTGTAGGTAACACTGAAGGAGCGCTGTGATAGATAGGCAGAGAACCAGGATAGAGCAAAATTTGGAGGCCAAAGAAATGGAGTTTATTGAGAAGGAGTGGGTGGTCAACAGTATTAAAGGCCGCAGAGAGGTCAAGTGGTAGGAGTATGGAGTACTGGCTGTTGGTTTTAGCAGTTAGTAAGTTTTAGCAGTTAGTGAGTTTTAGTAAGGCAGTTTCCGTAGAGTGCTGTGAGCGAAATTCAGACTGTAAGTGGTCAAGAAGGTTATTTTCACTGAGGTAAGAGCTAAGACAGTTGTAGACTAAGCGTTCTAGAAGTTTAGAGGTGAATGGGAGCAATGAGATGGGTCTTAAGTTGTTCAGGTCGGTGGGGTCCAGTGAGGGCTTTTTAAGTATGGGAGTGATCTGCGCATATTTTAGAGGGGAGGTGAAGGTGCCACTAGAGAGGGAGAGATTGAAGATGTGAGTGAGGGAGCATAGGATAGAAGAAGAGGGTGACCATAGTAGTTGTGAGGGAACAGGATCCAAGGGACAATTGGTTAGGTGGGCATCTGAGAAAAGTTTTGTAACCTCTACAGTAGTAACCAATTCAAAAGAGGAGAGTGTTGAATGTGCTGTTAGGCAAGGTATGTTGCCTGTGGAGAAGATGTATGCACAGTGGAGGTGTCCTCACGAATTGCATCAGTCTTGTCTTTAAAGTGATTGGCAATCTCTTGGCCAGTGAGTGAGTTAGTGGGTAGAGGGGGTGGGGGACGAAGCAGAGAGTTAAAGGTTGAGAAGAGCCAATGGGACTGGATGACATGGTATTAATAAGAGAGACAAAGTAGGCTTGTTTGGCAGCATGGAGGCAGGAATTGTATTGTAGAAGGACAGATTTATATAGGGTGAAGTCCTGCAGGCATTTGGTTTTACACCACAATCATTCAAGAGCATGGCCGTGTCTCTTGAGATTTCTAGTGTTGTCAGTTTGCCAGGGTTGTAACGGTCGGGGTCTGATTCTGCGTGTGGTTAGAGGAGTAAGTGCATCTAGTGATGATGAGAGTGAACTGTTGTAGACAGAGGTGGCCAGGTCAGGACAGGGGAGAGAATATGTCATATAGGTGGTCAGTAGCAGAATAGAAAAGAGAAGGGTTAAAGTGGCGAAGGTTCCTACAAGTAATTGTTTGCTGGTTGGAGGGATGGGTGGTTGGAGGCAAGGATACAGTGAAAATGATGAGGTTGTGATCAGAGAGAGGAAAGGGGGTGTTGGTGAGGTTGCCAGGACTGCAGAGATGGGAGGATACAAGGTCGAGGGTATTACCATTGGAAGTATGTGTCCATTGGGTTAGGTCAAAAGATGACGTTAAGTTGAGAAGTTGAGCTGTAGTTGGGGGATCTGATTTTGCGTGTGGTTAGAGGAGCAAGTGCATCTAGTGATGATGAGAGTGAACTGTTGTAGACAGAGGTGGCCAGGTCAGGACAGGACAGGGGAGAGATTATGTCATATAGGTGGTCAGTAGCAGAATAGAAAAGAGAAGGGTTAAAGTGGCGAAGGTTCCTACAAGTAATTGTTTGCTGTTTGGAGGGATGGGTGGTTGGAGGCAAGGATACAATGAAACTGATAAGGTTGTGATCAGAGAGAGGAAAGGGGGTGTTGGTGAGGTTGCCAGGAATGCAGAGATGGGAGGATACAAGGTCGAGGGTATTACCATTGGAAGTATGTGTCCATTGGGTTAGGTCAAAAGATGAGGTTAAGTTGAGAAGTTGAGCTGTAGTTGGGCTGTTAACATTGACAGAAATGTTGAAGTCACCAAGAATGATAGTGGGTATTTCAGAGGAGAGAAAGTAGGGAAGCCAGGCAGCAAAGTCATCAAGAAAGCGCAATACCGGTCCAGGAGGCCGATAAATCACTGCAATCCTCTGAGAAATGGGAGAAAACAGACAAATACAGTGCATCTCGAATGAAGAGAGGGATAGAGAGGGAGGGATAGGAAGGACTTGGAAGGTGCTTTGTGGGAATAGAAGGAATCCAACTCTTCCTCCTTTCTGTCCGTTGGGTCTAAATCCAATGGAGGCCACCATAGAAGAGGTCAGCAGGAGAAGCTGAGTCAAAATTTTGAAGCCAGGTTTCAGTTATGGCGAGTATGTTAAAGCCATGAGAGATGAAGTGGTCATGCACAGATGTTAGCTTGTTACAGATGGAGCGGATGTTCCAAAGGGCGCATGAGATTGGTGGGCTGCTTTGAGGAAGCAGGGGGATAGAAATTAAACTGAGCAGATTGCGGTGGTTGCCAGAGGAGGAGGGGTATTGGATATGTGGCTTTCAGTTGGAAAATGGCGGACCAGGATTAGGAGAAATGTCATCTGAGACTAAAAGAAGGTGGAGGGTGGAGAAGGCAAGATGGGAGTGGGATGTGCATGAGCGCACGTGTCTAATGGCCCTGGAGTTTATGTCAGCATGTGGGTGCAGCAAATGCAGGAGATGATGGGTGCAGTAGTAGGGAGAGGGTAGGAGTGAGGGTGATATTTGTATGCTGCAGGGTAGAGAGGAGGGGTAGAGTAAGGATAATTTGAGGATAGAAGACAGGATAGAAGAGGTGAGAAGGAAGAGAAGAAGGAGCATGTTAGTGGATAGAGAGTGGGGATCTGACTTCATATAAAATAAATGTCAAATGCTGGTTTGCCTGTCGTCTTTCAGAGTGGAGCAGAGTTCTTGTTGTATCTTCATCCAGCTTTACTTATCCTGCTTTCGTTAAACTGCGGCGTTGAAACTGAGCATCACTCGTGACAGAGCCACTCAGGAAAGAGCCATGGTGTCTGCACCACCCCATAGGCTGCTTTTAATTTATAGGGAGAGTAACAGGCATGCATTTCTCAATTGGTCATTATAGGGTCTGATTTGAGACACCTGAATATGGGAGAGGAGATGGCCAGTACCAGACCAGCTACAGGCACAGGCTAGGGTCATAAAGCTAATTACCTCTCCTGATCACTCAAGCCAAATGGGGTTGAGAATCATTCACCAGTAAGGTTGCTATTGCAGTGTGTTTTTTATAGAGCTAGCATTAAATATAGACGTTTAAAGATATGGCAGCAGAAGGCATTTACCAAAAATGATACAGCAATGTCAGATAGTTCAGCAGAGTAGAGCGTACAGATGGATAGAAGACATTTACCAAAAATGATACAGCAATGTCAGATAGTTCAGCAGAGTAGCGCGTACAGATGGATAGAAGACATTTACCAAAAATGATACAGCAATGTCAGATAGTTCAGCAGAGTAGAGCGTACAGATGGATACAAGACATTTACCTGTAAAAAAGCGGAGAAGACATGATCAGAATTGATAACTGCGGCGGTGAAACTGCGCATCACTCGTGACAGTGCCACTCAGGAAAGAGCCATGTTGTCTGCGCCTTGCCCCTGTCTGCGCCACCTCATAGGCAACTTTAAATTTATAGGGAGAGTAAGCAGGCATGCCTTTCTCAATTGGTCATTATAGGGTCAGGAATGGTAGATATCCACCTATATTTGGGAATGGTAGATATCCACCTATATTATACAATCATACATTCATACATTCATATCATCATATGTCATATCATATCATACATTCACAAATTTACAGAGTGGTAGATGCCTATGCCTATGTATATCATAAATTCAGAAATTTACGAAATGATAGATGTCCAGAAATCAAATTCAACATTTTCTAGAGTGGTAAATCTACACTAATAGCATACATTAAAACAGTGGCTCACCTGGTGATCATTTCCTGCTCGTCAAGTCCCTCACTGAAACTGGCACTACAGTTTATTGGATCTTTCTGAATTCTCCGTAGGATCAACCCAGTGGCTTACGCATTAGGCCTTCCTTTTAACATGCATATTTGGAATGTTTTTCATGGTTTCTTATTAAAACCTTTGGTGTGCAACCACTTCACTGCCTCGGTACCATGTCCTTGCTAGATGCAGGTTGAGAACCATGAGGTGTATGAGATACGCTCTTGGGTCTCAGCCTCGGAATACATGCTCCTGTCCTCCTCCGTGCTTTCCATAGATGATTTCCCCTTAAACCTGGTGGCCCTCCGAGGGAGAGGGGTAGTTGGAGGGGGGTACTGTCAGGGCTGGGCTCTCAGCTCTCCCTTCTCAGTGAACAGGTTGCTCAGCTGTCAGTTAATTTCCAGCACTCATCGTTCCACAGTGGCTCATCTGGTGACCATTTCCTGCTCGTCAAGCCCAGCCCACAGTCAGCCCCTTTTGGCTATTTAATCTGCCTGGTTTATTTCTTCCGTGCCTTCGCCTTGATCAAACATATCTGTATACTCTCTGCTGTGTTCCTGTTAAAGACTTGCCTGGCTGACGTCCCTTCTGGTTCCTGATCCTGTCTGCTGCCTCTGACTATGCTGATCTCTGGCTTACTGATTTACTGGCTTGTTCTGACAACCCGCTTTGGCTACCGAACCCTGGCTATGTTTTGACTACATTTACGTTTTGTGCCATTTTTACCATTTTATTAAAAGGTGTGATTTTTACTGCATTTTCTGTCTCTGTCTGATTCATGGCTCCTGGCAGTAGGTGAAGGCCATGAATTCAGAAGATGCAGGCAATCCACCTAATGGTAATATTTTTTCCAGGTTGAATGAGCAGGACCACCATGGATCAGTTTGCCATAGCGTTACAGACGCTCCTGATTCACACTGCTCACCTGGATCCTCCCACTGTGGCTGTTCCTACAGATCTGGAGAAGTTGATCATGTTTGCCATTCTCATTGACTCCAGACTTCGAGAGAGACCTTCCTTTAAGGAGCACTGCGGAAGCCTCCTGTACATTTGGCTCTGAGTCTTGCAGTCCCACTCTTGCCTCCCTCACCTCCCATGCCTCCTGGTACCGAGTCGGCCAGTGAAGTAGAACCCATGCAGTTGGGCTTCACACGTCTCTCTGTGGATGAGAGGGCCTTTAGGAGGAGGGAGAGATTGTGCCTCTATTTTGGCCAGGCAGGTCCCTTTTTAAAGTCTTTTCCTACCTGTCCGGGAGACGCTTGCACCTGAGGTCCTGTAGGGGACAGACCTTAGGTGGCGTTGTTACGTCCCCAGTTTTCCTGAAGGATAAGCCTCTAGTTCCGGTTACCCTTTCTTGGTCTGAGTCATCCATTGATACACAGGCTGTAATCAACTCTGGGGCTGCAGGCTTGTTCATAGATAGTGCCTTTGTGTCTAAGCACTCGATTCCGCTGCAGCTTCATGCCACTCCACTCGCCATTGAGGCTATTAATGGTAGACCTGCCCATGTGACTCATGAGACTGCTCCGTTGACAATGGCCATAAGGGATCTTCACCAGAAGATATTCCAATTTCAAGTAATTTCCTCTCCTCATTACCCGGTGGTTATTGGTTATCCTTGGTTACAGAGGCACAACCCGTCCTTTGATTGGCTTTGTGCTGAGGTTGTTTCCTGGTCCCCACAATGCAGTAAAGCATGTGTTCAGAAAGTGGTTAAGGTCTTGTGCACCTCTTCATTCTCCTCCTTGCCAGAGGAGTACCGCAAATCTAGCGATGTCTTTGACAAAGGTCAAGCCGGTAGTTTGCCTCCACACCAGTTATATGATTGTGCAATGAACCTTCAACCTGGTGCCATGCCAGCTTGTAGCTGGGTTTACCCTTTGTCTGTCTCGGAGGATAAAGCCATTGAGGACTATGTTGCCGATGCACTTTCTTGATGGTTCATCCGCAAATCCTCGTCTCCTGCTGGTGTTGGCTTCTTCTTTGTGAAAAAGAAAAAAAAGAAGAGTGGCAAACTGAGACCTTGTATCGATTATAGGGGGTCTCAATCGCATCACAATTAAGAACGCCTACCCGATTCCGTTGATTACGAAATTATTTGACCACCTCAAGGGAGCAACGGTTTATACAAAGCTCAGTCTGAGAGGGGCATACAATCTCATAAGGATCAAGGAGGGCGACAAATGGAAAATTGCGTTTAATACCAGGATGGGACATTACGAATACCTCATAATGCTTATTAACGAAGAAAAATGCTCCTGCCCATAAGTGGGTAGCCGAACGAGCGGTATATGAACACAGGCCTTGCTACCCTCAAGGATGGGGGATCCTAGCAGACAATAGAAAAGAGAAAGAAAGGGCGCACCAGCCATGTGCATTATCTTTTGGATAAAATTTATTGAAACTAATGATAAAAAGTGACTACTTACAAACAGTAATAGAAGATCACAAGTGTATAAAGACAATCTTCCAATCTCAGCATACAGTCAGAGAACAGCAGAGCCCATCGGAGATGCCAGAAGAGCTCACAAAAATCACTGCTGGCTGACGCTTTTCGAGGGGATCATCCCCTCTTCCTCAGAGCATGGCAGTCAATGCTCTGCCATGCTCTGAGGAAAAGGGGATATATATATATATTCTCATATATTCTAAATCCCTAGAGAGCCACAGATGTCTCCTGTGTGCTACAGAGGCTGAGAGACAATAACCTGTATTGTAGATTGGAAAAGTGTGAGTTCCATCGTGAACAGGTTACATTTCTGGGTTATGACATTTCTACTGACGTTTTTTCAATGGACCCAGAGAAACTATCTGCAGTTCTACAGTGGCCTCGACCAGTAGGTCTACATCCGATACAATGTTTTCTTGGCATTGCCAATTATTATCGGAAATTTATGCAGAACTTCTCTTCTCTGATCAAAGCCCTGGCTGATATGATCAGCAAGGAGAGTAACCCAGAGATAGTCTCCGGATTCCATTAAAGTCTTTGAGTCTCTCAAGGCTGCCTTTGTTTTAGCCCCTGTGCTGGCACATCCTGATCCTACGTTACCCTATATTCTTGAGGTTCATGCATCCGAGACTGGAGTAGGTGCCCTTCTGTCTCAACGTCCTACCTCTAATGCCCTGTACACACGGTCGGATTTTCCGACGGAAAATGTGTGATAGGACCTTGTTGTCGGAAATTCCGACCGTGTGTAGGCTCCATCACACATTTTCCATCGGATTTTCCGACACACAAAGTTTGAGAGCAGGATATAAAATTTTCCGACAACAAAATCTGTTGTCGGAAATTCCAATCGTGTGTACACAAATCCGATGGACAAAGTGCCACGCATGCTCAGAATAAATAAAGAGATGAAAGCTATTGGCCACTGCCCCGTTTATAGTCTCGACGTACGTGTTTTACGTCACCGCGTTTAGAACAATCGGATTTTCCGACAACTTTGTGTGACCATGTGTATGCAAGACAAGTTTGAGCCAACATCCGTCAGAAAAAATCCTAGGATTTTGTTGTCGGAATGTCCGAACAAAGTCCGACCGTGTGTACGGGGCATAAGAGCGCTATGCACCCCTGTGGCTACTTTTCTAAGATATTGTCTCCTGCAGAATGCAATTACGAGATTGTGGACAGAGAATTGTTAGCTATCATTTTAGCTCTTAAAGAATGGAGGCATCTCCTCGAAGGTCTGAGGCAAAATGCTTATCTCCCAGAAGGGCACAATGGGCTCTTTTTCTGTCAAGCTTCAAGTACATAGTCTCATTCTTACCCGGTACTAAGAATGTAAAGGCTGACAGTTTTCCTCCACTTCCAATGTGGAGTTGGTTCCTGCTTCTGTGATACCTCCCGATCATATTCTGGCTACTGTACATACTAGTCTCACTTCACCTTTAAGTGACAGCATTCTTGTCACTCAGATCTATTCTCCTCCTGAGAAACCTTGTGACCGCTGCTTTTTCCCTGAGAATCTCTGCGTTGCTTCGCTCCAGACTTATCATTCTCCCAAGGCAGCTGGCCCCCCAGGGAAAAATCAACTCAATTGGGCCATTTCTCAACAATTCTGGTGGCCTAGTCTCCGCGCTGATGTAACCACCTTCGTAACTGCTTGCTTTGTGTGTGCTCAGAGTAAGACACCACGACACCTTCCAGTGGGCCTCCTACAACCCATACCCAATGGATAGAGGCCTTGGACCCACCTGTCTATGTATTTTATTGTGGAGCTACCCAACTCCAAGGGCAACACAGTTATTCTTATGGTGGTTGACCGGTTCTCGAAAATGTTGCATTGTTTTCCATGAAAGAAGTTGTCCACACCCAAAGAACTGGCATCCATTTTTGCTCAGGAGATCTTTTGGTTACATGGGCTACCCAAGGTTATCATCTCTGACAGGGGTAGCCAGTTTGTCCCCAGGTTTTGGCAAGCCTTTTGTGCACAGTTAGGAATTCAGCTTTCCTTCTCCTCTGCCTATCACCCGCAGTCCAACGAGCCAACCACGCCTTGGAGCAGTTTCTGCGTTGCTATATTTCGCAGCGCCAACATGCAGAGGAGTGGGCAGGCCCCATTTTATGTAGGCGATGAGGAGTGAGACAGGCACTATGTACCAGCTTAAACTGAATGCCCTCTTTTACTTTGATTCTTGTAGTGGTGGATCGATTGTCCAAAATGTCAATTTTTTGCCAGTGGTGGGAACACCTTCAGCCCTGGACACGGCCCATGCCTTTATCAAAAAAATAGTTAGGCTCCATGGTCTGCCTAGTAAAATTGTTTCTGATAGAGGTGTGCAGTTCACCTCCAGATTTTGGAAAACTCACTGCAAAGCTTTAAAAATTGATGTCTGCTTGTCCTCTGCCGATCACTCACAAAGTAATGGCCAGATGGAGAGGACCAACCAGATCCTGGAACAATATATCAGGTGTTTCTCTACATTCTCACAAGATAACTGGGTGTCTCTTCTGCCTTGTGCAGAATTTGTGTATAATAATTCTGTTCATGCTGCCACTAACCAGTCTCCGGTTTGGGCCAACTACGGTTTCCATTCGTCCTTCTTAGCAGATATTCTGCCAGAAACTTCTGTGTCTGCAATCCAGGACAGGTTAACCTCTATCAAAGCCAACTACCGGGTTCTTCAGGAAGCTATACAAAAGGCACAAGTTGATTATAAAAGGAACTACAATTGGAAAAGGAGAGGAAACCCAGCCTTGAAAGTGGGAGACAGTGTCTGACTGCCCACAACCAATTTAAGACTCTCCTGTCCCTCTCTGAAATTGGGACCAAAATTTATTGGGCCATTTAAAATAAAGAGGGAAAAAAATCCTGTGGCCTTTGAACTGGCACTTCCACAGTCTTACAGAATACACCCAGTTTTTCAAGTTTCCCTTCTCGAGCCGGATCATTTTCCAGGAGGAGAGGATTCGCCACCACCACCAGTTATTGTCGGAAAAGAAACAGAATTTGAGGTGGAATCATTTCTGGACTGCAGGATGAGAGAATGACAAATACAATATCTCATTAAGTGGAAAGGGTATGCACCGGAGAAAAATTTATGGACCATAAAAATAATATACATGCCCCCAGCCTTGTTCAGGAGTTCTTCAATTAACACCCTGAAAAGGTGTCACGTTGGGACATCCAGAGGCTGCCAATCATCATGGGGGGGAGGGGGGGCACTGTCAGGGATAAGCTCAGAGATCTGGCACACTTAGCAATATCCAGCATGGTCACACCCGACACATGAACATTCGTTCACATCGCACAAACATTAGTTCACTGACGCATGCCACGTGTGATGAATATTGGCGCCCTCTGGCCTTTATAAGGAGGACAGATGCTCACAGACTTTGCTGACTGATCTTCAGCTACCTGGTACCCATGTTCCTGTGTGTTTGTTACGTCTGCATTTCCTGTTACCGACCCAGCTTGCTCATGGACTTCCCCTTGCTTCTCTCCTGGCTCTGACCTCGGCTTGTTCCACTGACCTGTTCCCAACTATCTCCTGTGTTTGACCCTGGCTTGCCTCTGACCAAGTTCCTGTCTACACCTCTGCTTGACCACCTGGGCTTCCGTTCCTGACCACATATCCTGCCTCACCCTGCCTGCTGTGAACTGTCTGTGCTTCCCAGTGCATCATCCTGGATCAGCTGCTTCCAGTGCCCGGCTTCCACTTGAAGATGCATCACCACTGTAGATCCATCTGACCACCACATAGCTGGAAACCTGAGCTTCTGTCGGCTCAGCATCTCCTGTCACCATCTCCAGGAGTGTTGTGCACTCAGCCGCAAGGGAAGCCCTCTCATCAATCCCCATGATTAAGCTCTGTGGGGTGGAGTGAAACGCCTGGGCATGGCCTGGTGGGAGCCCAGGCTGAGGTTGTATCTCTCATACCACCATAGGACTCCATGGATATGCCGCACCAGGGATCTTTCCTCTCTTCCTTCCAGTGACGACAGGAGCTGGGACAAGCTCCATCCCTTGCTGGCAATCCTGTAGTGGTTGCAGTATTAACCACACTACTGGTCGAAAAATGAACGACTAATTTAATTCTGTGTGAAGAATAGCTGGTTGTAAAGCAGTGGGCCAGGAAGTCGGCCGCCACGTCCTTAACAACCGCTGACAGCTGAAATGTAAACAAAACAATTCCCGCAATACAAAAATATTAAAAAAAACAGAGTGGGGGTCCCCCCTCAATCCATACCAGGCCCTTTGGGTCTGGTATGGATTTTAAGGGAAACCCAGCACCAAAATGTAAAAAAAAATGTTGTGGGGTCCCTGCCAACATCCATACCAGACCCTTATCTGAGCATGCAGCCTAGCAGGTCAAGAAAGGGGAGGGACAAGCCTGAACCAAATCAGGCCACATGCCCTCAACAACTCTGCACCCCCCCACCTCAAAGCACCTTGTCCCCATCTTGATAGGGACAAGGGCCTCTTCCTGACAACCCTGGGCTGTGGTTGTGGGGTCTGCAGGCAGGGGGCTTATCAGACTCTGGAAGCCCCATTTAACAAGGAGCCCCCAGATCCTGCCCCCCCATGTGAATGAGTGGGGGCGAGATGCTGCGCTCGTGCATATCGCTGAATTAGATCGGACTCAGGTAAGAAAAAGGGGGGGTCTGGAGGGGAGCTGCAGCACAGAAGGTTTTTCATCTTAATGCATAAAATGCATTAAGGTGAAAAACCTTAAGGCTATTTTCACACTGGGGTGTCGAGGGCGTCGGCTGTAAAGCGCTGCTATTTTTAACGGCACATTACTGTTGTTTTTGCAGAGGTTTTTGGCCACTAACGGGGCGCTTTTAACCCCCACTAGTGGCCAAAAAAGGGTTAAAACCTCCCGCAAAGTGCCACTGCAGCGGCGCATTGCCGGCGCATTGCCGGCGCTTTGGCGGCGCTGCTTATTGATTTCAATGGGCAGGGGCACTTTAGGAGTGGTGAATACAGAGGTCCTACAGCGCTGCAAAGATGCGGCTTGCAGGACTTTTCTTACGTTCATGCCAGTGCACCGCTCCAGTGTGAAAGCACTTGGGCTTTCACACTGGAGTGCTCTTTACAGGTGCTATGCAGGCACCTGTAAAGCGTCTTAGTGTGAAAGCAGCCTAAAGGGAAAGTTCATCTTAACAGAAAATCTGTAAGGTGAACTTACACTGAACCCTCTCCCTATTCCCCCCCCGGTCCCGCTGACTTTGAGTCCTGGGATCTCCCGCTGTGACACATTGGATCGCTGCTTTATAGGGACGGGGATTTGAAATCTCTGTGGCTTAATCTCCTAAATGTACCTTGTAAAGGTACGTATAGGAGGCATTCTAATTGGTCAGCGCTGGCCAATCAGAACCCACGTAGCCTGTCCTGTCAGTGGGGGAGAGGAAGAGAGAAAGCCACGGGGATTTCAAATCCTCGGACCGGTAAAGTGGCTATACGATGTGTCACAGCGGGAGATCGCGGGACTCAAGGTCAGCGGGACCGGGGGGGATGGGGAGGGGGTCCAGTGTGAGGTTAATCTTATAGAATTTCTGTAAAGGTGAGCTTACACTTTAAAGTGTTACTAAACCCAGGACCCTGCATTCACTATATCTGGTCTCCCACAGTACACAGAACATGGAAATTTAATTATTTTAGTAAATATAAACTGCTAAATACCTTTTCTCATCAGCAATATACAGTATGGCAGTCTTGCGACTTCTATCAGTGTCTGGTTGTAGGCGGAATTTTCATCCTGCACTGGCTGTCCTGTAAGAATGCAGGACCCCGACCCTCTGTCTGGACAGTGCTGATTGTGCTGATCACATGCACTCTCTCCCTCTAGTTATACATACCAAACTGAGCATGTGCAGCCTTACTCCAGTAACTCCATCTTATCCGGACATGTTTTGGAGACAATGCAGGAGCAGGAGGATCTGTGAATACAGGATCAAACAGCCTTTTTACACAATGCAGAGGATTAACCCCTTAAGTTCTACAGTGAGTATGACAAGCATGCTTTACTGCGTGTACAGACTGATTCTACTGTTGTGAATTTAGTAACACGTATAGTGATTGTAAAGTCTCGCTTTTTAAATAAACAAAAAGCAAACATGTTATACTTACCTCTTCTGCGCAGTTGGTTTTGCACAGAGTAGCCCGGATCTCCCTCTTCTCGGATCCCTCTTCGATGCTCCTGGCCCCTCCCTCCTGACGAGTGCCTCCATAGACCAGCAGCTTGCTATGGGGGCACCCGAGCCGAGCTGCAGCCCCGTGTGTCCATTCAGACACGCAGCTGCCATTCGGCCCGCCCCCTCTCTCCCCTGATTGGCTAACTGACTTTAATTGACAATTGGGAGCCAATGGCACTGCGGCTGTGCCCCAGCCAATCAGGAGGAGAGTCCCGGACGGACGAGGGAATCGTGGACATCGCTGGACAGAGAAGGGCCTCAGGGTAAGTGTTGGGGGGTGCTGGGGGCCTTGAGGCGATTCAGTTTGCATTTGCAGAGCTTTACAAATCATTCATTCATTCATTCATTCAGAAGGTTTTTTATCTTAGATAAAGAAACCCTTCTGCCTTTACAACCACTTTAAGGTTTTAGAACCACTTTAATGTATGTCAGTTTATACATAGGTAACACCACATTTATTGTAGATTCCCAAGAGCACAATGTGGGGGGGGGGGGGGCATTTAAAAAAGTACTTCCTTCTTGACATAATACAATAAGTAAGAAATTAACAATTTAGTGTAGCACCCTCCTAGGTGGGTGCTAGAAGAAAGTTTAGTTTTTGGGTCTTGCTGCCTACCAGGAAGGTTGCCAGGTAAATTTAGATGCTCTCTGCCTACCAAGAATCAGGATCCATTGAGAGGGTCTGCTCATGGTGCTCGGGTGCTTCTCATGTTGTGTGAAACATGCAATAGGACGGGGCATCCAATAGGATGGGGCATATTGGACAGTGGGGGGGAAACCTGCCAAATGAGAGCACAGGCATAGTTACAGCCCTGGCCATTAACAGAGGAAAGTGCCTCAGTGCATGCTCTCCAGTCTTCGGCTGGAGAGCGGGGTCCAGGAGGGAGGTGGCGGCTGCCCCTCCTCTGCACAGGCTACCATGTGGTCTCAGGTGGGTGACCCGAGGGCCTGAATCTGAGTAAAGCTCCAACCCAGATGTCCTGCAGAACTGACTGGAAAGAAGACACACCAGGAAGGATCTGTTCCTGCCTACAGTGAGTACAGATCTGTTTCATGGGGCCTGTCCTGTGAGGGCCATCCCTTCAGCTAGTAGAGTCAGTGGACGGGGGGCAGCCAAAGGGGATGCTAGTAAATGTCCTGAAGACAGAACCGTTTCATCAAGTCAGATCCCAGAGCAAGCAAAAGGACTTATTTCTTCCATACAAGTGTTGTATGGCATAGCAAAGATTATGCTACCACAGTTAATCTGGTGAGTTTTGTCCTCATCTGTAAATAGTTTCAGTTGGAGTATCCCACTATTCCCTTTTCCCATCCAAGTTCCAACAATAAATACCAATAAAACCAAACCCCTGGATTGATTATTGGATAACGAGCGGATGAGAGTACGGTTGGTCATGTGAAAACCTCTAGTAACTGGCTGCAAGATAATAAGGGGACAGCCCAGGGAAGTCTACACAGAGCAATCCCTACAGGGGGCAGTGCTACATTAGAATATCTAGGTCTTTGCTTGTCGCAATATTCCCATTTTCTTAGTCCAGAAATAAACTGCGATTCAGTAGCAGAACAACATTTCTTCAAACAAGCACCAAATGTTTTATTTGAATACATCTCGGCCATCGATGTTGGATCAATGGTCTGCATTTTTCTGTCCAAAATGATGAGAGATGTGACCAAATTTTGGCAGCTGTCTTACCTAAAAAATGCTGGCCTTAGAAGGGCACAGCGCAGTGCCTTACAATGCCATCTATGTTTATGCGACCAGTTAGTCGCTGAGTAATAAACTTTTTATAATTACAGCATGTCAGTGTACTCATCAGGTTCCTAGGCAGATGCCAACTTTAGCTACTGAAATTGGTACCCTACAAGAATAACGTACAAGCACCAGGCTTTGGACGGTAACTGACACTTTTTGGGGATCAGTGACACTAATACAGCGACCATTGCTAAAAAAATATGCACTGTCACTGTACTAATGACACTGGCTGGGAAGGGGTTAACATCAGGGGCGACCAAAGGGTTAACTGTGTGCCTAGCTAGTATTTTAGTGTAGTGTGGGAAGTGCTTTTACTAGCAGAAGGCATGGATCCATGTCCCTGCTGTGCAGAGACACAGGATCCATGCCTTCCCTACTAACAGAACAGCAATCTGCCTTGTTTACATAGGCAGACTGCTGTTCTGCCTCTGTACCAAACGATTGGCAGGTGCTGGCAGACATCGAGTCCGCGGTACCTTCGGCTGGGCTCCTGCTGTGTGTGATCACAGTGGGAGCGAGCCGCTGGTGGCGCACATGCGCGCACCCTACCCGGAAGAGGCAGATCACATATGTATACATGATCCGGCACCCAGGTGCCACCATGTAGCAGTAAATCTGCTCTGGGGCAGACCTGAACTGGTTAAGTAAACTAGGAAAGGTTAGTTTTTTTGGTTTTTTTTGCAGATTTCCTCTGCAGTATTTTTTTTTCTGCCACTAGATGTCCTCAGTCTGATGGCCGGTGCCATTTGGGACTTACTTCCCCTGAAACCAGGTTGTCCTGGACCTTTCCCAGCCAGTGACTGGGCAGTGAAAAAATAAGCACAATGATGACCTCATTTCTCATCACTAGGCTTTCTCCTCCGATGAGCATGCTGCTTGTCAGCACTGAACTGATTTGCTCATTGTGCTGCTCCTACCTCTTACACAACAGCCCTGCTGCATACGGACTGCAAGATGTTGATACCAGATAACAATTCAGAAATTTACTCTACTTTTACTCTACTTTCATTTAAAAAATAAAATATTTATTAATGGATTTAGGAATATGGAGTGGCAATAATAATTTGTGTCTTTTAAATATGCCTAGGGTTCAGTTTACATGATGTATTATTGGATACATAACTATAGTAAAGTGGTTCTAAAGGTAAAACATTTTTTTTAACTTTAAGTGGTTGTGAAGGCAGAAGGTTTTTTACCTTCATGCATTATATGCATGAAGGTAAAAAGCCTTCTGTGTGCTGCTGCCCCCACAGCCCCCCTAATACTCACCTGAGCCCCCTCTCGATGTGCACAAGAGCCTCGGCTCTCCCGGGACTCGCTCTCCTCATTGGCTGAGACAGCAGCGGGAGCCATTGGCTCCCACGTCTGTCAATCGCAGCTAATGAGGAGAGAGTGGGGCGGGGCTGAGTCACGGCTCTATGTGTCTTATGGACGCATAGAGCAGGGCTTGGGAGCGAGTACGCATCAGTGCCCCCATAGCAAGCAGCTTGCTTTTGGGGGCACTGGTAAAGGGGGAGTAGCCTGGAGCACCACCGGAGTTCCTAAGAAGAGGAGTATCCGGGCTGCGCTGTGCAAAGCCACTGCACAGAGCAGTTAAGTATAACATGTTTGCTATTTTTTTAAAGCGAACCTTTAATACCGCTTTAATGCATTCTATGCATTAGCCACTTGCCGACCGGGCCATAGACAAATGACGTCCTCGGTCAGAAGTGGAATACCGGGGTTGTGGCTGCAGCAATATGGCATCCCGTATTGTTTTTTTCAGCTGGCAATTTGCTAACTGATAAAAGTGGCCTGAACGGTGAATTTGCTGATTGATCACTTTTAGAAGCAGTAGGGCAGTTGCAGCGGCTGGTAACAGAGATGAGCAGAGGAAAGATGGCTACTGCTCATCTCTATGGTCTAGTAGGACTGGAGTGACGCCATGACGTCACTTCCGTTTCCGGCCCAATGTAAACGAGGCCATTTTTTAAAGCATTAGATTAATGTTTTTTGTTTTTTTATCTAATGCTTTACATTGTAGAGGATAGATGTGGGGTCTTATTGAGGACTTGGGGTCTCCATAAAGAGGACTTGTCACTTCTTATTTCAATCACAAGGGATTTTTACATTCCTAGTAATAGAAAAGTATATAGCAAAGGGAAGTTGGGACTTTAAATGAAGCAGGTGGAATGCGGAGGTAAGAGTAAAAAGTTTTATTTCGTAAAGTAGTACTAATAAAAAGAGAAAATTCATACATATATATATATACATATGTATCCTTAGCACAAGATGTAGGTATAATAAATACAGAAGTAAATATCAATGGAACACATATCGTGATAGATACATGATAATAAAAGTATTGACATACAGAGCAATAATGTGGCCTACAAGTGCCAAGAGTGGCAAGCTCGATAACTGTGTCTGTGATCACATGTTGTAGAAATATAGGTAAATAACTAGTATAGAGGTGGCATCAGATTAAACTCGCAGCTCGGCGCGTTTCGTGAATACCTTCACTCGTCAGGAGTAGATGCGACAATTGCCTATAGAATATAATAAATATGGTAAACCAACTCAATATAGAGGGGAATAAGTATATATATATATATATATATATATATATATATATATATATATATAATTTAAAACAATAATAGTTGTTTTAGAGTAATTGTTAAATAATAAACCCAGTACACGTGTATGAAGTAGTGTAAAGAAAAAGAATATGAATAAGCTAGGTAGTTAATGTGCATAGTGCTCAACTAACTTAAAAGAAATAATAAGTGTGTGAACAAGTAAAAATGATGAGAGACGGAATTAGAGTGAAACAAGGAGCCTGACACCTAAAATGAGACAGTGAAGGGTAACCAAGAAGCCCTTACATAAATGCTGCACCCAAACAATATCAGTGGACCAACAGCCGGTCCGCAAGAAGCCCAGAAGGAGACTAGCTGTGTAGACAGCCTGCTCCAAATGGGGATATGTAATAGAAAAGTGATCAAATTTTTTTTTTTAAAGGGACAGTGTAAAAAAATAAAAATAAAAAAAAATGTAATAAAATAAATAATAGTAATAAAATAATTTTTTTTAAAGTGCCCCCATCTCCACATATGTAAACAGTGTTGAAACCACACATGTGAGGTAATCCCGCGAACATTAGAGTGAGAGTCCAGCCTTGGATGAGTGAGGGTCTGAGAGATCACAATATCAACACTCTATTGGGAAGGATTGCAAGACAACTGGGTAAGCTGATCCCTGCACACACTCGTATGGTGCTAAGAGCGTGGTGACGCAGAAAGAATATCACAACAGTGAAAAATAACCCTCCCGTTTGGTCAATATTCACCCTGTGATACACATCGGCCCCCACTATCATAACATACAGACCAGACCTGGTCCTCTATGGCTCTGAGGAAGAGGATTATCCTCGAAACGCGTTAGCGGAATAAGCTGATTGTTCACCTATTATCCCTTATATGGGCATCATTTTACATGCAATACTATTTGTTTTAGTGCTAATTTTCTTGCAACCTAGCTGCCTATGAATACATGATATTTTCTGTACATATTTATCTGTTTGAAATAAATGCTTTAAAAGGACTCATGCATCAGGCCACACGCCTTTCTTATCTCTTTTGCATATAGTATTTTGGACTTCCCCTAGTCATCCAAGGCAGCGGGGCATGCATGAACTATTAATTAATTAATTAATTAATTAATTAATTAATAATTTATTATTCATTAACACCATCATGAAAATACCACCAACTTCATTTTAGGTCCCCCCGCACTAGCGCAGGAGAATATCTACTCGTTCTGATGTGGCAAGTGACAAGCTGCATCTGGTGGCAGGTGACGTGGCAAGTGTGTCACGTTCTCACGTACCTTATGGATGAGCCCGATAGTGCAGAGGAATGCCTCCCTTACGTATCTGACTCGTGGCCCCTGATAGAGCAGACAGGGGACCTGAGAGTGCAGAATTGTATGAGTGCCTGGCAGGTTGGTTGTCAGAGGAGCTGCTCGGGATCCCCAATGCCACAGGGATGAGGACCAGTGAGATGAGCGGTCAGGACAGCAGGCAGTCTTGAAGCTGAATCAGTGGATATCAGGACACCACACACCTGGATGCTGGCGGCAGCCCACAGCGGATCAGCCCTGAGGGATATTGAGCACAGGCAGGCAAAGGCACACTGGATTATACATAGGTTTAAGATGTCAGGACAAGTGCAGAGTCCAAGGCAGATTGGAGTATAGGCCAGGTTGGTAACAGGCAGACAGCGTGGTAATCAAAGCAGCAGGCAGGAATGAAGTCAAGAACAGGCCGTGGTCGGATGCAGGCAGAAGGCAGGAAGAGTCAAAGGCAAGCCGGGTCAAACACAAGAACAGATGTCTAAAGCAGGTTACAGGTAGCAAGGGTCGTGGGAAAGCTGCAGATCGGACAGCACTGGCTCTGTTTACAAGCCCTGTTTAAATAGCTCATCTGGCGCCAAGACTCGCGTGCACGAGCGCACATGCACCGGCGCTCGCAAACCTGCACTAGCAGCAGGATTCCTTCTGTAGAGCATTTGCTGACATTGCCCCCCCTTAAAGGGCAGCCCCCGGCCAGAATTGCAGCATGGGATCTCTTAAATGATTGCGTCAGTCTTTGGCATGGATATTATTTTTAGGTTCCCATGAGTTATCTTCTGGCCTGTAACCCTTCCATTTAATTAAATATTGAATTTGATTGTACCTTTTTCTGCAGTCCAGAATTGCTTCGACCTCAAACTCCTCCTCTCCGTTGAACTGGTGAACCAGCACTTTGTTCTGGAAAAAGATCAGGGATAACAGGTTTTAACAAAGTGACATAAAAAAACAGGGTGGATTTTGAATGAATCAGGTAACTCCAACTCGTAGGTTACATCATTAATCTTCCTTTTCACAGGGAAGGGTCCCACAAATTTTGGGCCCAATTTCCTTGAAGGGCATGCTAGTTTTAGGTTTGTTGTGGATAGCCACACTTGGTTGCCCGGTTCCAGGATTAATTCTCCACGTTTCTTTTTATCGAAGACCTTTTTGTTATACTCCTGCATCTTGGTCATGGTTTCCTGCAGTAGTTTGTTGTTATTGTTGAAAAAATGTATTGTTTCAGAGACCGCGGGAACTGAACATATTGGAATGGTGCCTGGTAGGAAGGATGGATGGAAGCCGTAGTTGTCAAAAAATGGGGCTTGTTTATTAGCAGAATGAGAGGAGTTATTATAGGGGAATTCGGCTAGGGGAAGCAAAGAGACCCAGTCATTCTGGGAGAAGGATGAAAAGCAGCGTAGGTACTGTTCCAGGGTTTGGTTGGTTCATTTCTGCTGCCTGTTCGTCTGAGGAAGGTATGCCGAAGAGAAGGATAGCTCAATTTCCAGGGATCCATATAAGGCATTCCAGAACCTGGAAGTGAACTGCACCCCACGGTCGGATATGATATTGGCTGGGACTCCATGAAACCTTATGACTTCTTTAATGAAGACTTGCGCTGTTTCCACAGCTGAAGGTGTCCCCTTCATTTGTATGAAATTGCCATTTTTGACAATCTATCTACCACCACAAAGATGGTAGTAAAGCCTTCTGCTGGGGGAGGCTCTGCAATAAAATCCATTGAGATCATTCTCCATGGTCTCTCTGGGACAGGCAATGGTCTCAGCAAACCCCAGGCCTTGACTTTGCTGTTCTTGTTTCGGATGCAGATGGTGCAAGATTCCACATACTTCCTACAGTCACATGTCACCTGAGGCCAACAGAATGTGCGTTGCACAAGTTCAGCAGTCTTCAAGGTGCCAAAATGTCCAGCCAACTTGTGATCATGACAAAGTTTCAAGACTGCAACCCTTACGTGTCTGGGCACAAAGATCTTGTCCTCGTGCCATAACAGGCCATCTTTCACCTGTAAGTTGGTTTTAGGGGAGATGCGGTTTCCGAGGAGGCTTGTTTGATCCGAGACAGTAAGTCTTCCTGTAATACAAGAAAGTTTCCTGAGGACAAGATGGTGTCCGGAGATGTGGTTTCTTCAGAGTCATTGAACATATGGGATAATGCATCGGGCTTGATGTTTTTCGACCCAGGTCTATAGGTTACATGAAATGAAAATCTAGAGAAAAATAGTGCCCACCTGGCCTGACGTGGCTTTAATCTCTTTGCTGTCCTCAAGTACTTCAAATTTTTATGATCTGCGTAGACCAGAATTGGGTGTGCGCCGCTCCTTCCAATAGATGCCGCCACTCTTCCAGTGCCACTTTGATGGCCAGGAGCTCCTGATCCCCCGCATCATAGTTCCTCTCAGCTGTTGACAATTTGCAGGAAAAAAATGCAACTGGATATAGGAGAGCTTTGGACCCTTGCAGTTGTGACAGTACTGCTCCAACTGCTTCAGACGCATTGACCTTAAGAACGAACGGCAGAGCTGGATCAGGATGTTTCAAGATGGATGCAGACGTGAACAACTTTTTCAAGGTTTCAAAGGCGGCCTAAGCTCCAGAGGACCAGTGGAATCCTATGCCTTGCCTGGTTAATTCTGTGATGGGAGCGATGATGGCAGAACCCCCTAATAAACTTTCTGTAAAAATTGGCAAATCCGATGAAACGTTGGATTCCTTTTTTGTCTGTAGGAACTGGCCAGACCAGAATAGTGGTAACTTTCTGAGGATCCATTTTGATGCCTTCATCTGAGATAATTAGCCCAAGAAATTGAATGCTCTGTAGCTCAAATTTACAGTTTTCTGGTTTGGCGTATAGGTGTCAGAAACCATGAATCAGACTGAGACAGAAGTACAGTTAAATCACACTTGTTTAATAATAATAATAAAAAGGTAGAATAAACATAGTCAAAACTTAGCCAGAGTTCAGGAACCGTAACGGATAGTCAGACAAGCCAAAACATCAGGGAGCCAGAGATGAGCGTAGTAGAACAGCAAGCAGGATCTGGAGCCAGAAGGAATGTCAGCCAAGCAAATCTTTAACAGGAACACAGGAGAACGTCTCTAGAGATGTGACCAAGGTGAAGGCAGAGATCATCTGGGCTGGACGACTTAAGTAGGCAGGACTGACAAGAAGGATATCATCAACAGGCGAGTCACTGTGGAAAGAAAGGAGATGGCAATTAGCTGACAGCTGAGCGGCCAGCTTTGAGAAAGAAGAGCTGAGCCCAGCCCTGACAATAGGCCATGCTGCCGAAGCCAGGTTAGCACACTCTTGACTTCCCTGCGATGGTCATCCAGTGAGGATGAAAAAATTAGGATATCATCCAGGTATACTATGATGAATAGGTCCAAGTAATCTTGGAAGATGTCAATGACAAAGCGTTGGAAATTGGCCGGGGCATTACATAGACCAAATGACATGACCAGATATTCAAAATTCCAAGTTGTAGGTTCCCCAGAGATCCAGCTTGGTAAAGATAATCGCAGCTCCTAGCCTTTGAAATAACTTGGGTACCAGGGGCAACGGGAAGCCGTTCTTCACAGTAATCTCGTTCAACTCGCGATAGTATACACAGGGGCGTAAGGTGTGATCCTTCTTTTCACCAAAAAAAAAGCCTGCCCCTGCCGAAGAGGTGGAAGGATGAATAAATCCCTTCTTCAAGTTATCATCAACATATTCCCACAGTGTGCCCAGTTCTAGTTCGCTTAAGGGGAAGATCCTTCCGAACTGAACTTCGGCCCCTGGCAGGAGCTCGGACAGTCATGAGACCTGTGGGGAGGAAGAGTCTCCGCTCCTTTCTTACTGAACACATCCAAGAAATCATGATACGCCACTGGAACTACTTGGCACATTTCAGTATCAGAGTGCAGACAGAGCAATGGTGAACGGTCACCTGTGACCTCTTGTAGACAAAGTTGCCTACAGTAAGTAGAAGGGAATTTGATTTTCCCGGTGACCCAGTTGATGTGAGGATTGTGGGCCTGTAGCCAAGGCATGCCTAAGATGATAGGAAATAGAGGTGATGAGATGGCATCCAGGCGAAGTAACTCTTGGTGGTGGTTGGAGATAATGTCCGGTAGAGGAACAGTTTTCTGGGTGACTGGACCAGACTTAATGGTAGTCCCACCGGCCAGATGTACAGAAAGTCCTCAGGTCTTTGTTTGGAGTGGAATCAGGTGTATAGCTGCAAAGGACAGGTCCATAAAGCAGCTGTAGGCTCCAGAATCAATAATGACAGACACCTGGATGTTCCTTCCTGGAAGCTGTAACAGGATGGGAGAAAAGGCAGAATTATGAGAAGATGAGATTAATTGGCACTTACGTAATTTTGCTAGACAGGATCTCATGTAATGACCCGGTTCTCCACAATCCATGCAAAGATTGTGCTGTGGACGGCGTTGGCGCTCTGATGTAGTGAGAGATGGATGGAGCAGGCCCAGCTGGAGGGACTCAGATGTGTCAGGAGCAGGAACTACTGGAGTTGGAGGAGCCTGACTGGGAAAACTGGGAACTTTGGGTAACATCCAAGTTGGATGATATTGTCCTGAAGATCTCTCGGATCCAAACTCTCTCAAACATCGATAGATCTGTATTGAGAGATCAATAAGAGCGTCCAGAGTTTGAGGTACTCCTACCCGTGCTAGCTCATCCTTCAGGGAATCTGACAGGCCCATACGGAATTGGTAGCGGAGAGCAGCATCATTCTAATTTGTGTCGGAACTCCAACGCCTGAATACGGCTACATAGTCTTCAGCCTTGCTGGAGAGAATTTAGTGCTGTTTCCGCGGTGACAGTTTGCTGAGGGTCCTCGTAGAGTTGTGACATGGTGTCAAAGAAGGTGGTAATGTTTGTTAGCAATTCAGCCTTTTGTTCCAGGAGACGGTGTGCCCAGGCTTGAGGCTCACCCTGGAGATGTGAAATAACAAACCCCACCTTGGTTGCTTCCAGGGAGAGGGTACGGGTTGCAAGGCAAAGAAAAGCTCACAGGCGTTGCGGAATGCTCTGTTCTTGCTTTTTTCCACAGCAAACCTTTCAGGCGTAGGTACCCTTGGTTGCGGTGGTAGCATGACTACGGCAGGTGAGGAGGGTGTACTGGCAGGAGTTGCCCCTTGAGGATTGACAGGAGATGACAGGGCTTGGACCCAATCTTCCAGCCGGGTGTACCCTTCTTGTAAATTTGTGACAGCTTGCGTCAGACCTGCCAGGTGTCGACAAAGCTCTTCCATAGGGGAGGTTCCCTGCTCGGGCTCGGACATGGCTGTCTGATACTGTCACATTCTCACGTACCTTGTGGATGAGCCTGATAGTGCAGAGGAAGGCCTCCCTTACGTATCTGACTCACGGCCCCTGATAGAGCAGACAGGGGACCTAAGAGGGCAGAATGGTATGAGTGCCTGGCAGGTTGGTTGTCAGAGGAGCTGCTCCGGAATTACCGATGCCACAGGGATGAGGACCAGTGAGATGAGCGGTCAGGACAGCAGGCAGTCTTGGAGCTGAATCAGTGGATATCAGGACACCACACACCTGGATGCTGGCAGCAGCCCACAGCGGATCAGCCCTGAGGGATATTGAGCACAGGCAGGCAAAGGCACACTGGATCATGCACGGGTTTAAGATGTCAGGACAAGTGCAGAGTCCAAGGCAGATTGGGTCACAGGCCAGGTTGGTAACAGGCAGACAGCGTGGTAATCAAAGGAGCAGGCAGGAACGAAGTAAAGGACAGGCAGGGATCAGATGCAGGCAGAAGGCAGGAAGAGTCAAAGGCAAGCCGGGTCAAACACAGAACAGAACAGATCTCTAAAGCAGGTTACAGGTAGCAAGGGTCATGGGAAAGCTGCAGATCAGACAGCACTGGCTCTGTTTACAAGCCCTGTTTAAATAGCTCATCTGGCTCAAAGACACGCGCGTGCGCTCGCACTCACAGCGGAGCTCGCAAACGTGCACCAGCAGCAGGATTCCTTCTGTAGACCATTTCCTGACAAGTGACAAGCTGCATCTGGTGGCAGGTGACAAGACAAACGGCATCTGGTTGCAGGTGACGTGGCAAGCTGCATCTGGTGGCAAGTGATAAGCTGCATCCAAAGGCAGGTGACGTGACAAGTGACAAGCTGCATTTGGTGGCAGATGACAGTGATAAGCTGCATCTGGTGGCAGGCGACGTGCCAAGTAACACACTGCATCTGGTGGCAGGTGATGTGGCAAGTGACAAGGTGCATCTGGTGGCAGGAGACGTGGCAAGTGACAAGCTGCATCTTTTGGCTAGTGATGTGACAAGTGACAAGCTGCATCTTTTGGCAGATGACGTGACAAGTGACAAGCAGCATCTGGTGGCAGCTGACGTGGCAAGTGACAAGCTCTATCTGGTGGCAGGTGATGTGGCAAGTGACAAGCTGCATCTTTTGGCAGATGACATGGCAAGTGACAAGCATCATCTGGTGGCAGCTGACGTGGCAAGTGACAAGCTCTATCTGGTGGCAGGTGTTGTGGCAAGTGACAAGCTGCATCTGGTGGTAGGTGATGTGGCAAGTGACAAGCTGCATCTGAAGGCAAGTGACGTGGCAAGTGACAAGCTGCATCTGAAGGCAGGTGATGTGACAAGCTGCATCTGGTGGCAGGTGACGTGGCAAGCTGTATCTGGTGGCAAGTGATGTGACAAGCTGCATCTGGTGGCAAGTGACAAGCTGCATCTGGTGGCAGGTGACGTGACAAGTGACAAGCTGTATCTGGTGGCAGGTAACGTGACAAGTGACAAGCTGTATCTGGTGGCAAGTGACAAGATGCATCTGGTGGCAGGCGACACACTCAGGGCTCCTACTGATTCTGCATTATGGTGAGTTGAACTATTTCATTTTATATTACAATGTGTAATAGAAATAATGCACTTTAATCATCCTCACACCATATCAACCATGTTGCTGTGATGATTGAAGCGCCAACACCAGCCATTGCCCCGACAAATTGCCAGCGAAAAACCACATTAACCCCCCCCCCCCCCCCCCCGTGCCTTGGCAACATTTTCTTCCACGTAGCCAATCCCTGGTGTCAAAAAAGGTTGGGGACCGCTGATTTAGAGAATTATTTATGCTCATTGAGGATTGTCATTTTTATGTACTAGTAGTTAGGCTTGGTTCAGGTTTATAAATGGACAGAAGCCTCTGTTTCCTGTTCATTCATCTGCAGTGCAGCTGAGGGTACAGAGAAAGGAACATGTGTCCCCAGTCCCTTTCTCTGTCTCAAAAGTTAGACTGATATCCCACCAAAGCCTCTCAACAGCGTTGTGAAAAAAATGTAAAAAAATTAGTAAACTAAATTTAGTTAAAAAAAAAAAACATTTGTAGAAATCAGACTTAAATTTATAATCAGACTAAAAAGCTGCGCCCAATATGGGGCGTTATTTAGCCACACCCACGCAGTGCTGTAATACACCATGTGTGCCACAGGTCACCTTTTCCCTGGTAGGGGCCTCCAGTGCATTACTTTGCTCATGATGCTCTAAAGGTGGCACTGCCCATGAGAGGCTCCTTGTACCTTTACTGGGTCACCAGCTTTAAGTCTCCTGCCACTCTGCTTGTCACCGAGCTAGGTGCCCCTCCACGCGGGCCAGCTGCATTAATGTTGCATCAGAAAGATGGCTGTCCAGAGGCGGCCAACTTTAAACCTGGGGGCCCCATAAACCCTAGTGCCCGGGAGCCCCATAAGTTGTCAGTCTGCCCCTGTTTAAGCTTTATGACCTAATCTTCTTGTTGCTGGTCAGTGACTAAAAGATCTGCACCACAGCTTTTAGAAGGCTTTCTGCACTGAATGCCCTCCAATGTTTCTTAAGTCTTCCTTAAGATCAGAAAACTGCAGGGCAGGGAGACATAAGACAAACTTATATTGTTGTAGTCACCTGACTCTCTGTGGGGGTTAGGCAACAGACAAACAACAATTACATCTAAATTACGTAAATAAAGCATGTGACCAACAGGACAAGTGAGCCACGAGGCACGGAAATACAGCATTCTATCAAGTGATTGCAGGTGCAGAATGATGTGCATACAGCACGCTCTGATCTGTTTATGATACCAGCAACCATGATTTCAACCTACGTAACTGGCTCTGTGACATGAGTGTAAATATCACACTTTACTTACAGTAATCAAACCCTGGCTGGCATTATCAAACCAGACTTAAAGTGCCAGGAATTCTCTGTGCAACTTCTACAAAACTTCAAAGCTTTTCGTTTCTTCTATTTTTGTTGTATGCTCTCAAGACCAACCTTTTTCCAGTCATTGTGTTTTTTGTGGTATTAATTAGAACTAAACATTAAAGAAGACCTGAAGTCTGGAGGCTGTGCCTAAAAAAGTCACCCAGGGCAAATAATTGCTGATCTTTTCCTCTTTACTGATTTACTATGTCTTGTTCTGTGCTGTGTCTCTGTGTGGAGGCAGCTATCTTGGTGGAAGCAGAGCTTTGTTTTCTTATGTTACAGCTGTTCCAATAATGACTGATGATCTGATCATTGGTAAGGTATCAATCAAGAAACAGCGGGAGAAGTGGAGGAAGCATAGATCCACAGAATAAAAGAAGCAGGGAGATCCTCATGCTGTAGGTCCTCAGGTGCAGCTTCCACTCCAACAAGGAGAACAGTGAGCAGCCTAGGATTGCCACCTCATCCCTTTAAACCCGAACACACAGGTTCTTCTGAGGCTGATTTAATGAAGATAAGGCACCAAGTGAGTTTAATTACCACCTTAATCAGCCACAGAACCCTTGTAATTAAGACGTGTTCGGGTTTAAAGGGATGTGGTGGCAACCCTAGAGCAGCCCAGTGGTTACATCACCAAATCTTACTCCAAATCTTAGACTAGCAGTTAGAGGCAGCTCCGCTTGAGACATAGCTCCCAAATGTCCCTAATTTCGAGGCACCGTCCCTAATTTGGAACAAAGTCCCACTGTCCCTTTTTCCTCTTCATTTGTCCCTTCTTTTGGTCTGATCTATATGTTGTATATAAAATGCCCTTTTTATCTTTCAAAAAGTGTTTCCCAGTGCTAAACCTTTTCATCCAATATTTAAATTGCTGCATTTGTAAATTTCAAAAGCCAATATAAAGAAATAGTAGTGGTAAAAAAAAATAAAAGCACTTGTGGGTTTAATTAATTTTTTTTTTTAATTCTCCTTTAAGGGGGTGTGGCAGGGGTGTGTCCTATACCCAAATACTTTTGCTAATAGGTGTCCCTCGTTCCCATCTCAAAAAGTTGGGAGGTATGCCATAGATGATATCACACTGCAGATATACAGCTATGAGGCTTAAAGTCCAGCCTGTGCTCATTTGGCTGTGCTTCTTCTAAGGGTCACAGAAGGACAATTCGTTTTGCACTCCTGTGACCCTTTTTCAACAGAGAGCGGTCTGAAGTCCGCTCTCTGCTGACGTCATCAGGATCAGTCCTGGCACCGTGTCATCCTGACTTCGGAAATCTGGATCTGCCAGGTGCCTGGACTGATGGCAGTCTCAGCCTCTCAGCGAGCCACTGAGAGGCTGAGACAGCTGCTCCCCGCCCCTCCACAGCGCAGCGCTCCAATGAGCGTGGAGGAGCAGAGCAGGAGAGATGCTGACTGACAGGAGGTGAGAGAACTGAGCCATCAGGGATGTTTGGTGGCTCGGTTCTCAGTGAAGAGGCGGTGGGGGGACAAATTCAGCATCGGACCGATACTGCATCCACCCAGTATAAATCTGGGATAAAAAAAAATCCCATACTTCTCTTTTAAGGATCAGGTGTGCTTAGGTGCACTGTTACTTTACACTAAGAATTCCAGGCAAAAGGTAATATTTTCATGGTACAGTTTAGGAACAATTAACATTTCTAGATGTTCCCTGTGTAAGTTCCTTGCCAAAGTTGGGGTGCCTCTAGGTAAATTTAGTAATGCAGCTAGGCTGTAGCAACCCTAAGCTTTAATCTTTTTACCATTTCCTTGTTTGTTCTCCCCTAGGAGAAGCGTTCTCCCTGGGGGTTACATTGCGGGTGCGCTCCCAAGTCCAGCATTTGCGTCCATAGACACAGATTGCTGGACTTGGCCCCGCCCCCGCCCCCCTGGCGCCCGCGTCATTGGATTTGATTGACAGCAGTGGGAGCCAATGGCTGCTCTGCTATCAATCTATCCAATCAAGAGCCGAGAACCCTGGACAGAGGAAGAGCGCGTCTCCTGGTGGGGGAACGAGCAGGCTCAGGTGAGTAAAACGGGGGGCTGGGGGGCTGCTGAGTCACAGAAGTTTTTACACCCATAGGATGCATTAAGGTAAGGACATGAGGGTTTACAACCCCTTTACGTTTTGACAAAAAAAAAAAAAAAAAACCTGGAAGCTGATTGGTTTCTGTGCAGAGTTGCACCAGATTTTGCACTCTCCAGTTTTAGCAAATCTCCCCCCCAATGTGTTGCACCACCAGTCACCAGCCCTACACAACAGACACCAGCGCACAGCGTTTTAGCGTGCGTGTTGGTGGAAATGAGCCCTAAATCTAGACTGACTACATGTGATAAAGCAATAATGCCCCTTTTAACATTTTGCCATTTCTATCCTGTGAAAAATAATCGGAAAAAAAATACAGATCTTTGCACAACTTTTTCTCCATCCTCTTTCAGAGCCCTTAGGATGTTATATCAGACGCACAGACTGTCCTTCCATTCTTCATTATATTGGTTAATCACATGGGGGGATTGAGGAAGTTCTAGAGAGCGATTTGCGAGTTGCTAAGTCACATTCCCCTTGGACCTCTGTCTTTTTTATTTTCTGCGTGAGGATCACTCGGTACAGTGCAGTCCACAGTGTTCTTGCCTAGAGCTTTCTGTCTGCTTTACATAACTTTAAAATGGAACTAAAGCCAAAAATTGAAAAACACTTATTTGGCAATTCTGTGTGAGAAACAAAATCTGACACATGTCACAGGTGATATACCCATGCCTAGCTATCTCTATTTTATAGGGAGATGTTTAATTTATTTTCCCTCTAATCACCCTCAAATCAAACCAATCATATTCAGAAATATGTCTTCATTTTAAGTGCAGGCTAAGTAATGCGTAACATTTCTGGGTCTTTATTACCAGAGATCATAGTACTGCCCTGATCAGTGGCGGCTGGTGCTCAAAATTTTTTTGAGGGGCGCAAACATACTGAAAAATTCTGAAAAAAACCCATCAATTGCAGCCTCACTGTACCATCAAACGCAGCCACTGTGCCCATCAATTACCACCACTGTGCCCATCAAATGCAGCCACTGTGCCATCAAACGCAGCCACTGTGCCATCAAACGCAGCCACTGTGCCAATCAATTGCCGCCATTGTGCCATCAAACACAGCCACTGTGCCATCAAATGCAGCCACTGTGCCATCAATCACAGCCACTGTGCCAATCAAACACAGCCACTGTACCCATCAAACGCAGCCACTGTGCCATCAAACGCAGCCACTGTGCCCATCAACTGCCGCCACTGTGCCCATCAATTGCCACCACTGTGCCATCAAACACAGCCACCGTGCCATCAAATGCAGGCACTGTGCCCCTTAAAATGCAGCCACTGTGCCCATAAATTACCGGCCCTGTGCCCATCAATTGCTCCCACTATGCCCATCAATTGCTCCTACTGTGCTCATCAATTGCCACCACTACGCCCATCAATTGCTCCCACTGTGCTCCATCAAACGCAGCCACTGTGCCATATCAAATGCTGCTAGTGTGCCCCCCTGCCAGCTTGTAGTCTGTACTTACCTGTCTCAGTGGGACAGCTCCTCGATGTTTTCTCCCGTCCTCTCTTCCCGTCCTGGCGTCCAATCACAACTCCTGTTATTTCAGCCAGTCAGGTGACGGGTAACAGATCTGAGCACCTGATTGGCGGAGAGGCGGTTTAGTGTTAGGAAAGAGCGAATATTCATTCGCTTTTCTAACACAGCATGGCGCTCGCAAGTCACCTTTTTTGATGCCTATTAGAGCCTATGGCTCTAATCAGGTGCTTCAAGAACACCCCCCGTCGCTGTAATTCAGGCGCCCTGCGCCCGAAAAGGGGCGGGGCGCCTGAATAGGGGGTGGCAGCGGCGGCCATAGATAGATTCATGCAATGCATGAATCTATCCATTGGTCATAGAGGGATGGCTGGAGAGAGGGGGCGCCGCCCGAGTGCCCATATGGACGCACTGCCACTGGCCCTGACTATGCCTTCATCTGCTTTTCCCTCCAGAAGGATGCCACCACCTTTTTTTAGGATTCATACAGGGTCAGCATCTGCTTCCAGGACGCAGATGAGACAATCATATAAATCCTGGTGCCTGTGTGCACAAATATCTGAATACAGCAGTGGCGGCCGTTCCATACGGGGTGCAGGGACACCGCTCCCCTAATCCATGCACCTGGCCCCTAATATCCATGCAAGGCGCCGGACGCATGGATTACAATGGGGTTTTTTTTTTTCAGAGGCTCTAATTGGCTTCAAAAAAGGGTGGGCTCAGGGCGCAGAGCACTGCACCCCGAGCCCACCTAGTTTTGTGGCAATAGCAAGTTAATATTCGCTATTGTCTTCCTGCTTCTCCTTCTGGCCAATCAGGAAGCGAGAGGAGCGCGATTGGCCAAGAGGAGAAGTGATCCTATTGGCCGGTACGGGGGGCGGGGAGGATGTATGGGGAGATCCGGAAGATTACTGCCGTCATCTCTCTGCTCTGCATCGCTGTCCAGAGTGATCTCTTTGCTCTGCATCGCCGCCCGACCACGTGAGTACCACCACCCACCGGGGGGGGGGGGGGGGTAGTCGGGGATGGTCTGTTTGCCGCCCCCAGGGGGGGTAGGGATAGTTAGTTTTCCGGCTGCCACTGGAATCCAGTATCATGTGATCTGGTACAGGCTAAGTACTGCATTTGCGACCTGCATTTGGGGTGTCAATTAAAGTGGTTGTAAAGGCTCAAGGTTTTTGCACGAAGGTAAAAAACTTTCCCTGTGCAGCCGTGCCCCCAGTCCTCCAATACCTCCCTGAGCACCACCTCTATTCAGTGATGTGCACAAGAGCCTTGGCTGTCCCGGACCTCTCCCTCCTCATTGGCTGAGCCATTGGCTTCTGCTACTGTCAATCACAGCCAGTGAGCCATTGAGGAGAGAGCGAGGGGTGGAATCGACCCACGGCTGTGTGTGAATGGACACACAGAGCAGCGGCTTGGGAGCGAGCCTGCTCGGGTGCCCCCATAACAAGCTGCTTGCTGTGGGGACTTTTGGAAGGAGGGAGGTGACAGGAGCGCTGGCGTGGGACCCGAGAAGAAGAGGAAACCTGGGCTGCTCTGTGCAAAACCATAACATGTTTGTTATTTAACCCCTTGGCGCCGAGCGTACGCAAATCTGCGGCCCCACTGGACTGGGCTTTTTTCTGTGCCACTGCATATTTGCGCATCTCCCTTTGTACTGTGAGCATGCCACATGGCGCATTCCCAGCACAGATGTGATTATATTTACTGTTTTACTAACACGTCAAAGTTGCAAAATTGTGTTTGGGCATTAAGATTTAGTTAAGTTTTACCCTTAGGCGTGAATGGGTTAAAAAATATATATGGTTTTACATGCACTTTAAAGTGATATTAAAGTCTTGTTTTTTTTTTGTTTTTTTGTTTAAAAAAAAACAAACATGTTATACTTACCTGCTCTGTGCGATGGTTATTTTACAGAGCAGCCCCGATCCTCCTCTTCTTGGGACCCTCGTCGGCGCCCCTGGCCCCTCCCTCCTGGCCGAGTGCCCCCAGAGCAGGCAGCTTGCTATGAAGGCACCCGAGCCGCACCGCTGCACTGTGTGTTCATTCAGACATGGAGCCGCGGCTCTGCCCTGCCCCCCCCCCCGCCCCTCTCCTCATTACCTTACTGCCTTTGATTGAATTTGAGAGCGGCAGGAGCCAATGGTGCCAGTGAAGAGGGAGAGTCAAGTCCTCAGACAGCGGAGACTCTCATGCAACATCGCTGGATTGAGATAGGTTTCAGGTAAGTATGAGGGGGGGCTAAAGGTTTTTGATCCTAATACATAGAAAAAATATATATTTTTTTAGCAATATAACAGGCACACGCAATTTTAAGACGTGGCATGTTTGGTATCTATTTACTCAACATAACCTTATTTTTTATATTTTTCCAAATATGGTTATTATATTGTGTGTTTGCACTAAAATTTATTTCATCATATTTTTTCTTGAAATTTTGTGTTTAATAAACAGTTGCGCAAATATCATGGGGCATAAAAATTTGCAACTATCATCCTTCTATTCTGAAGGAAAGTGCCTCAATCTAGATAGGTACAGTAAATAGAAATAGGGGCGAGTACCATCATCCTTGTGCTTACAATGATAAAGGTATGGGGGATCTCATGACAAAGACAAAGAGAAAATGGACTATCTCGGTACCCAGGGAGTGGACAATTGAATATAAAAAATATATTTTATTGTAGAAAACAACTTGATACACATTAATACAAGCAATATATAAATATATAAGTGCATACAATAGCACAGTAATACAGGCTTAAACAGTGGGGACCCCACAAGATAGTGGAGCCTCCAGAGATGTAGGTCTAAAATGTGATCCTCTACATGTTTCACGAATGAATTCGCTTCTTCGGGAGGAATTGACCTTATACATCTATGGAGAAATACAGTCTTCTAATTAAATTGATCACAAAATAATAAAGGGAAGGGGGAAGAAAGGGGGGAGAAATATACTATTACAAATTAAGTACAGCAATACTTGGAGTGAATTTATTACAGGCGAGCCTGGCTTACCGATGGAAACCCAAACAGGGTCACGGGCGGCAAAGTATGAGGCACCCAAAAATTGGGTAATCCCCCCTGCGGCGAACACGGGAGGCACTGGAAGAATGCGATAGCTGAAAAAAAACATATTGATGTTATGTAAGAGCTAAAATTGATGAGTCCAAAGACACACAAGTGGATGGAGAGGTGAAGGGGAGGATGAAGGAGAGAGGGGAGGGAAAGGTACCTTTTTCTCTTTGTCATGGGGCATTTCTTGGAGTAGCTCCTGACATCCCCCATACCTTTATCCTTCTATTCTACCAAGGATTCTGCTTTCAGAAAAATATATAAAGTGCTGAGGGTTTAAGTAATTTTATTGCCAAAAATTAAGATTTTTACACGTGTGCAAAAAATGAAAACATTTGCTGGTTAAAGTACTGAATATGTACACACACACTTTTTAAAATAGTGTTTGTTATGATACAATGCTCATTTCACAAAGCTTTAACACAAGGATTATTTTTTTTGGTTCCATAATTTTTATTGATAAACAAATAAAACAATACAGAAACCCTCCAACACATTTAGTTACGGTTATCAAAAGCAACTGGGTGCAATGAACAGAGGGACCAGTAATACAATTCCAAAGTTTGTTATCAGCCGGAGGATACAAGATATCAAATAATAACAGTTGAAAAGGGCATGTGCCCTTCAATGAGAAACCAGACGAAAACAGTTATGCCCCGTACACGCGGTCGGATTTTCCGACAGAAAATGTTCGATGGGAGCTTGTTGTCGGAAATTCTGACCGTGTGTAGGCTCCATCGGACATTTTCCATCGGAATTTCCGTCACACAAAATTTAAGATCCGGATCTCAAATTTTCAGACAACAAAATCCGTTGTCGTAAATTCCGATCGTATGTACACAATTCTGACACACAAAGTTCAGTGCATGCTTAGAATCAAGCAGAAGAGCCGCACTGGCTATTGAACTTCCTTTTTCTCGGCCCGTCCTACGTGTTGTACGTCACTGCGTACTTGACGTTCGGAATTTCCGACAAGATTTGTGTGACCGTGTGTATGCAAGACAAGTTTGAGCCAACATCCGTCGGAAATAAATCCAGGATTTTGTTGTCGGAATGTCTGATCGTGTGTACGGGGCATAAGGTCTAGTTCACACTGCCGGGACTTCATCCCAGCGTGACTTCGGCACGACTTGCATATAACTTCTTTAACAGAAGTCAATGCAAGTCATGCCGAAGACGGGCCAAAAGTAATGCATGAACCTTTTTCTAAGTCGGAGCGACTCAAGTCACTTCCTATAAGAACGGTTCTATTGTACTTAATGGGGTGCGACTTGTGATGCGACATGCGCTCTCAAAGTTGGAGCGCATGTCGCACCAGTGTGAATGGCCCAAACATGTTAAAAATAACCCAAAATGTGTTGTATAAATGTGGCAGTCACGTCCCCACTACTGGATAGGCAGGGTGCAGCGCATACCATAAGGGGGAAGATATCCAATTAATGTCGGTTGGGGGAATATAAGGGGGAGAAATAGGGATACATGGTTTGAATGCTGAACCGGCCGAGACTTGGTACATTCAGCCTCCCCTGTTATTGGGGAGGCTGAATGTACCAAGTTGATTGATCCATCAACTTGCGTATAACCAACCTGCCAGATTCTCTCATGGTCCATAAGGGGCCGCCTCTTTAATCCATTCGCCTTACACCTAATCTACATGCAGGGTGCCGGACGCATGGATTTCAATGGGGTTTTTTTTTTTTTGGAGCACATGATTAGAACCTGAGGCTCTAATTGGCTTCAAAAACGGGTGGGCTTGGGGTGCACAGCACTGTGCCCTGAGCCCACCCAGTTGTGTAACAATAGCGAAATTAATATTCGCTATTGTCTTCCTGACTCTTCTCCTGGTCAATTAGGAAGGGGACCCGATTGGCCAGGGGTCTCAGGACCCACTTCCTGTTCGGCCAGGAGGAGCAACGGCCCCAGAGCGAGGTCTCTAGGGACGGCTCACCTGCAGCCACATCCAGCACTCCCCCGGCTTGGACAGTGGAGGGAGTAGGAGGGGAGATCCTCCACCAAGAGCATACAATTGCTCGACGGGAGGGATTCCCCTGTCAGCACTGTCTGTGTTGATAAGGAAATCGTGCATATTTCTTTCCTGCAACCTGTGGGGAATACTGGTTGATTTGCTGCCCAACCAGCAGGTCAGAGGTGAGAGCCTGAAAAGCGATGTGCAGGGCATGGGCTCTTAGCCGGTTGTTCAGGGAGAGCGGTGCTGCTTGTATAGGTCCGAGACTTTAAACACGAACCATCCGTTGATCCCCGCTGAGCAGGAGGATGACAGGTCCGTCTCCGCTTACTGTGCAGGAACTGTCAGAGCCCCACTGTCCTCTATGGGGAGATCAGATGAAAACGGACAGCCTGTCTGTTTTCTTCCGATTCCATCCAATCCGATCCGCTGGACGGATGGCGAACGTATCGCCATCCGTCTGTTTTGAGTGGATGGCAGGCGGGTGTCAGCAGAACACATCTCCGCTGACATCCGCCTCCCCATAGAAGTCAATGGGTGGCCCACTCAGTTCTGCCGGAAAAATGGAAAGGCATATTTCCGATCGTGTGAAAGGGGCCTTACAGGAAGTTACTCTTGTTTACTATCCCAGGGACAACAGTTTCTCCTGACAGCAAGCTGAAAACACCTGTTACCATTAGGAAAATAAAAATCATTATCCTGGTGTGTTGGTTTTATGAATTGAGCCTTTTGCCTGACAATATGATCAAATAGTTGCTTAGCTTAACCACTTGCTTAGTGGGCACTTAAACCCCCCCTTCCTGCCCAGGCCAATTTTCAGCTGTCAGCGCTGTCGCACTTTGAATGACAATTGAGCGGTCTTGCTACACTGTACCCATATGACATTTTTACACAGATAGAGCCTTCTTTTGGTGGTATTTAATCACCACTGGGTTTTTATTTATTGCTAAACAAACAAAAAAAGATCGAAAATTTTGAAGAAAAAAAGTTTACATAGTCTGTTATAACATTTTACAGGAAATTTTTCTCCTTCATTGACATACGCTGATACGGCTGCACTGATGGGCACTGATAGGCACTGATAGGTGGCAATGATGAGGCGGCACTGGTGGGCACTGATGAGGCGGCACTGATAGGTGGCACTGATGGGCACTGGTAGGTGACACTGATAGGCAGCACTGATAGATGGCACTGACGATTAGGCACTGATGGGCACTGATAGGTGGTATGGTGGGCACTGGTAGGTGGCACTGGTGGGCACTGCTTAGCAGTGCTGATATGCACTGGTAGGTGGCACTGGTGGGCACTGGTATGTGGCACTGGTGGGCACTGCTTAGCAGAAGTGGGTCTGGAGTGTGCAGGACTGATGTCCTGTTTACTCCAGACAGTAATCGGCTCTGTTTACATCACTGGCTGACAGCTGATCACGGCATCGGCCCCTTACTACGATCTGTGATCAGCCGAGTCTCATTGACTCTCTAATCACAGAGCGAGCCGCACGCGCCCCACAGGGGGCACACTGGCAGCTCCTTCCACGGGAGGATGTACATGGATGCCCTCCCGGCAGTTTAGGCCTGCGCTGTAGCGCTGTAGCCATCTTTTAGCTATAGCTCTGGCGGGAAGAGGTTAAATATCATTATATGGCCCATAGTCAGGTATTTCTGTGTAAATATGGCATGACCTAATGTTGTTTCTCAGTGACTCACATGCAGTGGATGTGTCGCGCACAGGCCGAGAGAATTGTTCTAATAAAAGAATGAAATGATCTGTGATTAGTCGCAGATGTTTTTAGGATGGTTACATAATCCCTCCATACAACAACAAGCACTTCCAAACTTTCAATACCTATAAATGCTTGTATGGTTTTGGATTTATAGCGACCCTGGTGCTTCCGCACCGAACTTCCCTCGTGTTTTTTACCTTAAGGTGAAAAAACTTCTGACAGTGACCGGCCGCCCCCCAGCCCATTCCCCCCCCCCCCCCTTTTACTCACGTGAGCCCCTTCGTTCCATTGGCGGAGACGCGCTAACCTCTGTCCTGGGTTCTCAGCTCTTGATTAGATAGATTGATAGCAGCGCAGCCATTGGCTCCCGCTGCTGACAATCAAATCCAATGACGCTGGCGCCGGGGGGCAGGGCCGAGTCCGGCATTCTGTTTCTATGCACGCAAATGCTGGACTCGGGAGCGAGCCTGCAAGGTAACCCCCAGGGAGAGTGGTTCTCCCAGGGGGTTTACTGATGTGACGAGGTGCCGCGAGCGACGCCGGGGGATCCCAGAAGATGAGGTTCTTCCCCTTGTTTTCTGGGGCCACACTGTGCAAAACAAACTGCACAGTGGAGGTAAGTATGATATGTTTATTATTTGGTTATTTAAAAAAAAAGGAAGGTTTACAATCACTTTAAACCCACAAAAAAAAAATAAAAAAATAAAAAAGACCTGCAAGACAAAGGAATAATGAGCTAGTATGCATAGCATACTAGCTCATTATTAAATACTCATCTTAGATCAAAGCCTCCTCTGCTCCGGCCAGCGACATCGCTCCCGGAGTTATTTTCGGGTATCGCAGGCTCTGGTGCTGTGATTGTCCAGATGACGTCACACCCGCGCTTGCGCGCGGGAGCCGCTGGTAACAGCACGTCAGCTGAAGCAATGGCACGAACGAGCCGTTGCTTCAGTGCGCATGTGCCGATGACGTCGGCACATACTGATACAGGGGATATCTCCTAAACCGTACAGGTTTAGGAGATATCCACGGTAGCTACAGGTAAGCCTTAAGTTAGGCTTACCTGTAGTAAAAAGTGGACTGTAAGGGTTTACAACTACTTTAAACTGAAAGTAACCCACAACAAAAGTACAAAATACTCCCAATCGACCAGGCAGCGTGCTGAAATTTCGCTCTCTTGCAGAGTTCTGTGCAGCACGGTTATATAACACTTTAAAGGGTGTTGGAGAGTGTCTATCCTGCTGGCCTTTGTGGCTCCTCCAGACAAACCTTTGTTACTACTCAACACTGTGGTGATGTAGAGGTCAGAGGGAAAGACCAGAGGGGCCAACTGGGGACATGCTATCTGATACAAACAGAAATGTTGGATAGCAGCTGTGCATGTGTAGCACCCTCAAGCTAGTGTGCTTGGTGTACATAGTTCAATTGTTAGTGTAGGCAAGTTGGTTTGGCTGAGAGCCAGGCCTGGGTTGAATCTGGGTCAGGGCTGAGTGACTCAGGGAGGCTGGATGACTCATCTGACAGCTCTTCTGGTGCCTCCCCCTGTTTTCTGAAACCTTGGAGAATCTTCCAGATGCAGTGGGTGGAGGCTAGGAAGGGCTGTTTGGAATATTTATGAGGGCCCCAGCCAATCCCCAGCAGAAAGGGGCTGGAAGGGGGCAGGCCACCCATGAGTCAAGCCAGCAGGGGCAGTCGGGTGGAGGATGGAGATGGAGTACTGAGGGGGCTTTCAGTGGCCTTTGGGGGCACCCCCTAGTCTGGGGGGGGGGTGAGGCTCTGAGGAAGAGGGTCATCCTCGAAACGCGTCAGCCTATCGGATCCTCATTCGAATGGATGTACTTTACACTATGAGCTTTGATGTTTTTACACTTTGTGAGTATGATACTTACCACGTTATACTTTAATACATTTTGATTTTAAGATAATGCACTAGGTCGGTGCGCCCTTTGTTTCTTTTGTACAGTAGGGGGATGACTTCAGGCCTGGGGCTCAGGTGCTAGAGGGACACCCGTGCAACAGCAACAGTCATAATAATTCTGCACTCAGGTCTCTACTCACAATGTCCCTGGATACTTGGATGCCTCCTTCCAATATCAGGCAGACATTTTTCTACTGAAATCTCCAGACCAGTTCCTCAGTGAAATCCATTGCTAAGCTTCAGAGGTTCTCGGCAAACAGGCCCCTATGCTTTATCATACCTTGGACCTCGATGCGCAAAGGTAGAATTTCAGCTGGGCTGCCTTGAAGGGCAACAGCCATTCAGGCTAGGAACTTCTCCTCCTGTACAAGAATCAAGCAGCTCCAAGTCTATTTATGCACTCTCCCGGGCACACCTTCTGGACATCCACCCCCAGGGATTGGCAGACAACATAAATATTCAGGTTGCTGATTTGCCTTTCCAGCCCACTACATTCTGGAATCCTCCAGAAGGCAGGGAGAAACAATCAAACCTGCAACCAGTGGAGCCCAGAACAGCCCATAGCAATCACAAACTGCTCCACTTATTACAGTGGAGCCAAAAAAGAACTAACTTTACTTAATGCGGATATCCACCCAAAAGTGGAACTTCCACTCATCCCCCCCCCCCCCCCAGTGCCATATTTGGCACCTTTAGGGGGAGCTTTGACAGGTATCCTGTTCCCACTTCCGGGAGTCCGGGTCACTGTGCATTACTTTAGCGGCTCAGCTCCCTCCTCCTTCCCCCGCCATCGGGCCAGTAGGAGAGCACAGCGGGTGCCTCGCGCATGCGCAGTAGTGACCTGGCGTGAAGCCATAATGCTCCACTACCAGGTTCCCTTACTGGTAATGGCGGCGTAAACATGGAAACATCTGCTGCGGTGCCGACATCGCTGGACTCCATGACAGGTAGGTATCCTAATATTAAAAGTTAGCAGCTGCAGTATGTGTAAGAGCCCTTGCACACTGGGGCGGGGGCGGCGTCGGCGGTAAAACGCCGCTATTATTAGCGGCGTTTTACCGTCGGTATTCGGCCGCTAGCGGGGCGGTTTTACCCCCCGCTAGTGGCCGAGAAAGGGTTAAATACCACCGCAAAGCGCCTCTGCAGAGGCGCTTTGGCGGCGGTATAGCCGCGCCGTCCCATTGATTTCAATAGGCAGGAGCGGTATACACTCCGCTCCTTCACCACTCCTAAGATGCTGCTGGCAGGACTTTTTTTACCGTCCTGCCAGCGCACTGCTCCAGTGTGAAAGCCCTCGGGGCTTTCACACTGGATACACAGCAGCGGCACTTTCAGGTCGGTTTGCAGGCGCTATTATTAGCGCAATAGCACCTGCAAACCGCCCCAGTGTGCAAGGGCTCTAACTGCTGGCTTTTAATTTTTGTGGGGGTGGGAGGGTGCTACATCTGTCTTAAAACAAAATGTTGAGCCTACTTACTGACCCAGAACTATGGGAAAAAATGCAAAATGCTCAAATTAGACCTCTGTGGCGATTATTGGCATGTGCATGAATTCCTCCCAACTGTATCACCTAATTGTTATTTGCCCAGATACTGTTTAAACAAGATGTAATTGTTTTAAATGACTCTGTCACATAAAATAATTATCTAACAAAAGGTGTATGTAAAAGAAGTCTTTTTAAACTTACCTCTTTGGTGGCAAGGTGGGCCTCACTTTGTAATCATGATGAGCTAGAGCCTCTCTTATGCAGCATACACACGAGCGGACTTTTCGACCGGACTGGTCCGACAGACCGAGTCCGGCGGACAGACCGAGTCCGGCGGACAATCTGATCATGTGTGGGCTTCATGGGACCTTCAGCGGACTTTTCCAGTCTAAAATCTGACGGACTTTAGATTTGAAACGTGCTTCAAATCTTTCCGATGGACTCGAGTCCGGTCGAAAAATCCGCTTGTCTGTATGCTAGTCCGACGGACGAAAACCCACGCTAGGGCAGCTATTGGCTACTGGCTATCAACTTCCTTATTTTAGTCCGGTCGTACGTCATCACGTGTGAATCCGTCGGACTTTGGTGTGATCGTGTGTAGGCAAGTCCGTTCGTTCAAAAGTCCGTCGGAAGTCCGCCGAAAGTCTGACGAAAGTCCGCCGGAATGGCCGTCGGACTTTTGTTGCCGAAAAGTCCGCTCGTGTGTACGCGGCCTTAGAATCTTAACATCCAACACACTTCTGGGTGTGTCAAAGATCTGCGTCCCCCAAAACACAGTGTGGTTCCATCTGTCAGCCCTTTTTCACTGTAGGACATAGTAGTGATATAGGGGTGGGCGATTGACACCAGAGCACACAGCAGGGGGATCATGCATCTAACACATCTGAAAGTGGGATGGATGCAAAGATTCTGTAGTAGGCCATAGCTCTTCAGGAGAGCAAAGTGAGGACCCACCTTTCCACTAGAGAGGTGAGTATTAACTACTTTCTTCTGTATGTACCTTTTTATATTGTTTTTTTCATCATTTTAAAGCAGGATTAAACTTTTGCCTCAGCAATGTGACAATGCGAACTCCCTCGCTAATGCTGACATTTTACCCAATCTTCTTCTGGGTTCCACATCTTTGGCCGGCCCAAGAGGATGTAATATATTTGCATGCGCATGGGGGTAATTCTATAAAGGATTGCAAGCAAGAATTTTATTACAGAAAAATCAGGGCATGCAAAATCAGGTGCAGCTCTACATAGAAACCAATCAGCTTCCAGCTTAATTGAACAAACTAGAGTTAGAAGCTGATTGGCTACCATGCACAGCTGCACCAGATTCTGAGTGCTCCAGCTTTAATAAATCTCCCCCATAGTATATCTCTTCTGCATTAAAAAAAAAACGGACTGCTAGCAATTAAATATTTTTTTTCGTACATATAGTTCTACTTTAAGAGCCATGCTGGCATATATGGTGTCCCTACCATCCTCCAAGCAATGAGGGTAACCAACACCTGTATTTACCACATATTGTATATCAGTTCGATTTTTCCATCATTATCCATTGCAAAACTATTGCAGAGCGGGTGACTGGCAAGAAAGCAAAAGAATACAAGCAAAAGCAAGTTTGCCTAAAGAAGGAGGCTGCACCTTGGAAACGCGTTGCCCCGTCCTGATTTGGTCTCTTGCTAGCAGAGGTGGGGGACTTGAGTCACATGATTTGACTTAAGTCAGACTAATAAATATATCAACGAATCCGCACTCATAGACTGACTCACACCTGCAGCCCCCCTTGGTAGGAAGGGGACACCTATGTGATCCCCCAAGATCCCCCAGCCACCTGAGAGTGGGGAGAGAGAATCGGGACAGAACGGGTACGGATTTCGGGTACACTCGGATGGAAAGACCGTTATCTGCGCTGAGCGGGGATCAGTATTGGGTGGAGCGGAGCGCACAGTCCGGGGAAGCGCTGTGATCCGGGGAGATCCGGCCCGTTTGGGCAAGTCTGATCAATGTTGGATATTAGGCACTGAAGTGGACCATCTCCAACGGATGTCTTATGCTGCTGCAGCTCACTGAGTTCTGATGGTTCCACGCCTGACGGCCAACTCAGCACATGTGCTCAGGCTTCCAGATATTAAGATAGATGCAATGAACACCAGCACATCACCTAGACCCGGCTCCTACTACCGGATATCCAGTGGGGACTTTTAATACCAAGGGACAGGAAGTCCCCACCTCTCTGTGTATACAGCTTTTTGGAAATGGGACGCGTGGAAGGAAACTGACACCTATAGGACTGGAGTGACAGGACCAACATTACACGCTCGTACCCCTGCAGGGGTGGAGCGCTCCGGTGAGTGCAACCACATTGGGGGGACCACCAGGTGTTACAGCACGGCACTTTATCACCTAAGAAGAATATTCTGCACAATTGCTATGAACTTTTTTGCACCAAACAACATATGGTTTTTTGATTTTTAGCTGCGATTTTGACACAATATTAATGATTTTTATTGCGTATAATTATTGCACATTTACACATTATTGGTGGACAATTATTGTTTTTGGCACTTTATCACTTTATATTTATTCATGTGAAGATGTAATTATGTTATTTAGTGATCCTGCTTAATATTTGCGATTTTTTGCACATATAGTATTAATTTTCACCTGTTCAAGGTGTTTTCACTAACACAAGGATATATATATATATATATTTTTTTCTGTAAGTAATTTTTGGATCATACCAAAAAATTTCTTATTCTTTACACTTTTATTTTTTACATTTGTACTTCTTGCTAATTTTTATCTATACTCCTAACACAGCGCCACTCCCTATACTTTGATCTTAAGTCAGACTTAAGTCACCTGTTTGAGGACTTGCTTGACAAAATTAAATAAATGACTCGACTTGACTTTGACTTGTCACTAATGACTTGCGACTTGACTTTGACTTGGGCTGGTTGACTTGCAATGACTTGGCACCCCCCCCGAAAATATTACGCACACACTCCGCCCACCACCCCCTCTGAGCCAATCAACCTTTGCCAAATGCCATTGGAGCTGTTCAGGGTAGCGGTAAGAGTTATGTCTGTCCCTGCATCAAGCGCACCTGTTGAACGTGTGTTCAGCCATGGTGGGGTGATAATGCGACCCCATCGCTCACAACTGAGCGAGAAAGTACTTTCCAATTTAAATTTTTGCAAATGCAATGCATTTTAAGTGGCTATTCTCATCACCATTCAAGTGTCCAGATGTTGGCATTGTGTCAAGTTCAAACTTTGAGCTTAGTTATTTTCCCCCTCAGCAAGGACTACATTTTTTCAGGCTTGTTGGCCAATTAATTGCTGAGTGTTCTGCTCCTTGTCTGCTGTTTGGGTATTCAAAGTGTTTCTTTAATATGCCAAGAAAAAAGCACTAAGCAGTTTTGTTAATGTTGAAAATAAAACAAAACCTTTCCTGAAAACTGACTTTTAACTCATTTACAGGTGGAAATGGGGTAGATCAGTATTTTGACTTAATTTGTGACTTGACCAAAATAAATGACTTGACTTGACTTGCTTAACTTCTAGCAGGGACTCGACTTGACTTGCTTGCTTTTCGCCACAGTAACTTGGGACTTGCTTGTGACTTGAAGGTTAAGACTTGAGACTTGCTTGTGACTTGCACATATGTGACTTACTCCCATGTGTGCTTGCTAGCTCTGTGAGAGTGGGTGTGAGAGCTGGAGATGCCACTGGTTATATACCACCATACGGCGGGTCCGAGATTATCTCTATAGTGGTCTTCTCATCCCTTGTGACAGCTGGCAGCTTGATTGGCGATCCACATCCACCCTGTGTGCAGCTTGCAAGATACTTTTAGGCCCCTTTCACACTGGGGCGGGGGTGGCGGTAAAGCGCTGCTATTTTCAGCAGCGCTTTCCAGACGTATTTGGGGAGGTATTCGGCCGGGCACTTCTAACCCCCGCTAGCAGCCGAAAAAAGGTTAAAACCACCCGCAAAGCGCTGCTGCAGCAGCTCTTTGCCGGCGGTATAGCCGCACTGCCCATTGATTTCAATGGGCAGGAGCTGTGGAGGAACGGTATACACATCGCTCCTTCACCGATCTAAAGATGCTACTAGCAGGACTTTTTATTACCGTCCTGCCAGCGCACCGCTCCAATGTGGAAGCCCTCGGGCTTTCACACTGAAGAGACAGGAGCAGCTCTTTCAGGGTGCTTTGCAGGCACTATTTTTAGCGCTGTAGCGCCTGCAAAGCGCCCCAGTGTGAAAGGGGTCTTATGTAAGTGTATTTGAATAAAGTGTTACTTGTTTTTACTATCACACTGACCCAGGTGCCCTCTTTCTGCTGTTTTTGTTAGCAAAGCAAAAGAAACCTTGTGTGCTGCTGACTTTTAATATTAGAACTCTTACCTGTCCAGGGACCCCGTAATGTCGGCACCTCGGACGATTTTTCCATCGGCTCTTGGGTGCTGCCGCCGCCATTGCTTATAAGGGAAACTGGCAGTGAAGCCTTGTGGCTTCACAGCCAGCTCCCTACTGTGCATGCGTGAAGCACGGTGTGCTTTGTGAATGGCCCGGCCGCGGGAGAAAGAAGAGAGGGGCCGAACTTGAAGGTGATCTTGCTGCTGCAAGGTTACTTGGAAGTGGGAGCAGGTACCTGTCAAAACCGGGTACCCGCTCCCCCCCCCCCCCCCCGAAAGGTCCCAAATGTGGCACTGGAGGGAGAGAGGAGGCAGATAAGAGGAGGATGAGAGTAAGTTGGCTGATGGAGCAGTGTATTGTTATTATTTGTTATTAATATACAGGATTTATATAGCGCCAACAATTTGCACAGTACTTTACAAAATAAATGGAGACAGGGCATGTACAATACAATTCAATACAACATGGTTAGGAGGGCCCTTATAGGATATAAAAATGAAACCCAACTCCTCTGTCACATTTTGTGCATTTCTTATAACTTAACCACTTCAGCCCCGGAAGATTTTCCTGCTTAATGACTGGGCCATTTTTTGCGATACGGCACTGCATAGTTTTAAATGACAAATGCGCGGTCGTGCAACGCTCTATCCAAACAAAATTCACGTCCTTTTTTTCCCCACAAATATAGCTTTCTTTTGGTGGTATTTGATCACCTCTGTGGTTTTAATTTTTTGCGCTATAAACAAAAAAAGAGCAAAAATTTTGAAAAAAAAACCCCAATATTTTTTACTTTTTGCGATAATAAATATCCCCAAAAATGTTTTAAAAAAACATATTTCTTCATCAGTTTAGGCCAATATGTATTCTTCTACATATTTCTGGTAAAAAAATTTAAAAATCGCAATAAGCGTATATTGATTGGTTTGCGCAAAAGTTATAGCGTCTACAAAATAGGGGATAGATTTATGGCATTTTTATGGTATTTGTATTATTATAATTTTTTTTTTACTAGTAATGGCGGTGATCTGCGATTTTTAGCGGTACTGCGACATTGCGGCGTACAGATTGGACAATTTGACACCTTTTTGGGACCACTGACATTTATACAGCGATCAATGCTATAAAAATGCACTGATTACTGTATAAATGTCACTGGCAGGGAAGGGGTTAACACTAGGGGGCGATCAACGGGTTAAATGTGCTCCCTGGTGAGTATTTCTTACTGTGGGGGGATGGCTTCAGCAGGGGGATCTCAGCAGTCTAATAGCGTGTACTGTGAGTCCAGTGGCAGTGTCAGCGGAAGATGCGGAGGGGCATGGAAGGAGCGGAGCCGTGTAGCATGGAGCGGTCGGTGCGGCAGAGATTGGCGTGGTCGGCGCTGTGGGACAGAGAGCGAGCGGCGCTGGGGGAAGACACGGCCACCGGGACAAGAGAAGGAGGTGGGCCTTTTCTCCATCTCCCATCCGAAGTGACAGAGGCAGGCCCGGGGTGAGTGACTCTCTTTCAGAACATCAGGACCTGCCCCCAGCAACCGAATGTGATCCGGCCCCTCCAAGGAGCCGAACAGGGAGGCACCAGCCGCCCGAAGATAGGGATGGACGGGTAGCCACTCCTCCTGATTCCCCGCTCTATGGGAAGTCAGCATCAGCAGAATCCCAGTGCTGCTATGGCGCCACCTGCTGGAGTTCCTGGTGAGTTGTATATGCTTAACACACTGTTATCATCATTAATATAGCTAAGATTTGCGTGTCAGCTAATGGGAATGTTGCTGCTCCTGCATCTGTATGGTCTCCGGCAGCTGTGGCAGTTAACCATTTGGCATCTGGGGGTCCCTCAGTAATGGCAATGCGTTCACTTAATATACCTTCGCTTGTTAATTCTTTTTTGAATATACAGAATTCTGGTCCTATTTCTGAATCTCTTTCACATGTAATGGTTAATCCTGTGGTGCCTGAAATCTGCTTTAAGGAGGCGTTGCCCTGCGAGTTATCCCCGCTGGACTTCCATCTATCCATGACTGTGAAAGAGAAAATATGGACAGGTGAATTTTTGGATATGCTGTCCCTCTTACCTTCCTCTAAGTAATTTCTAACAAAAACGGATAGAAAAGCTGAAGAGAGAGGGGATGAGGATGGGTGAAGGCCCATTACAAGGTCATTTAATAATTGTTTGCAGGCATACTGTATTTTTTCTAGCATTGTAGGCAAAAAACATCCGGAGAAATGTAGTGAGGTGTTCCAGCATTTGGGGAATGTGTTGGAAGCTTACAAGAGCTTTGGGGGGAATGGATGGTATCAATACGATGAGTCTTTTAGGCAAAAAATGTCAATTTATCCGAATCTAAAATGGGGCATGAAAGACGTAGGCCTCTGGCTGAACTTGATTGTGCCCCAGAAGCCCCCCTTTTCTAAACAGTAGCATTCTGTTAGTAATGTTTCCCCATTCAGGAAAGGTGCATGCTATGCGTTCAATGAGAACCAATGCAAGTGGGGTGCATCATATAAACATAGGCACAAGTGTTCTTTTTGTTCAGGTCCTCATTCAGTTTTGAAATGCTTCATGAGGGCCAGTCCGTCAGGGCAACAGCGGGATAGTTTTCAAGCCAAAAGCATTCACACCAGTGAGGCTAGCAAATATGGTCCCCATGGTTGGAACATTACCCCGATCGGGGGATGGTGCAGTTCTTAATTGAGGGGTTTACGTACGGGTTTTTTACTGCCTATGTTTTCGGGAATAGGTTGCCAGGTGGTGGACAATTTGAAGTTAGCTGCTGAATTCCCAGAAGTAGTTAGGGAAAAAGTGCGGAAAGAAATCTCAGAGGGACGCAAAGAGGGACCTTTCCCATGTCCCCCTTTCAAAAACATGCATATCTTGCCTTTAGGGGTTGTCCCTAAAAAGGAACCGAATTCGTTTAGAATCATCCATCATCTGTCATACCCGAAAGGGTCCTCCCTTAACGATGAGATTGATGATTCTTTCGCTTTGATTTCTTATTCCTCGTTTGAGGAGGCAATAGTAAAAATTAGGTCCTTTGGCCAAGGGTCTCTAATGGCAAAGGCTGATATTAAGTTTGCATTTAGATTGCTTCCAGTTTCCCTCAGTTCATATATTTCCTTGGGTTTTTTTCTTCGAAAAATCTTTATTTTTTTAATGTGTTTGCCAATGGGGTGTTCCCTGTCATGCTCTTATTTCGAAAACTTCTCAAAATTCTTGCACTGGGTTGTCAGTTTTGAGTCAGGTTTTGACAATATCGTCCACTATTTAGATGATTTTTTGATAATAGGGCCGGCAGATTCATCAGTTTGTTTTTACTCCTTGAAACCTTTTTTGCTCCTTATGAGCCATTTTGGGGCCCCCATGGTGGAGGAAAAGACTGTTTTTCCTTCAACTTTGTTGCAATTTTTAGGAATTCATATAGACATGAAGTTGTCAGTTTTTAGTTTGCCCACAGAAAAGATAGAGAAGGCAAAAAATGTGATATATTTTTTAATTAGGAAATGGAAAGCTATTTGTCCAGTTGGGATAATTCATCAATTCTTCACCTGTAGGCCCGATAAATCAGGTCAATTCTTCATTCATGCCGATGGTTCCCCGGTGACCACATCTCAATTTTTTGCAGTATTCAGGAAATGCATTCAGAGTTTAGGTTTGCAGGAATTCCGTTTCACACCCCATTCCTTTAGGAAGTGGCCAGGCTTGGGCTCAAGGCTTGAGGCCTTGATTAGGAGGTTGGGAAGATGGGAGTCTAAGCGTTATAGTATTTATGTCTGCCCTAACCTTTTGATTTGAATTTTAGGTCAGAAAAAATATGTTTGGATAATCGGAAATTCTTACATTTTCTGGGGGCATAAACAGGCATCTCATCGATGCTATACTGCTAATTTAAATATCAACCCCGAAACTTGCACCAGTCTGTGGAAAGGAGTAAGAGGTTTGCGATGGTCGAATTTATTTTATTATATTTCTGAATTGTACCTACTGTGGTCATCACCTTCGGTGATGATTATTCACCTGGGCGGGAATGATGTGGGTCATATGAAGACTTTAGATTTGATCGACAGGATCAAGCATGACCTGCACCATTTGAGTATGTAATCTCCAAACACAACTATTGTTTTTTTCTGATATCATTCCCAGACTGCTATGGTTGTCACATCCAGAGTTAAAGAATTTTGAGAAAATTAGGAAGAGGGTGACTCACTCTGTGGAGAAATTCATGTCTCTTATAGGGGGGTTATCTTTTCGACACATTGATTTAGAGGGTGTTTTTTCAGGCCTGTATCGGGTGGATTTGGTGCATCTCTCTGATGTGGGCTTGGAAATGGCCGCGGGTTTGGGGTAGGTTGGTGATTTGTCCATTAATGGGCAAAGCCCTGACTTTTTGGGGACTGGTTATTATAAAGTTGATGAAATATAATTTGCTTGAGTCATCAAGGCTAAGCAATTTTTAGAATGACAATTTGATTTGAGTTAGAATTGTGATATGGTTATGAAAAGTGATGAATTTATTTGTAAACCAATAAAGGTGCCAATTTATGCCAATATTTGAATGTCGTGTTCATTATTTGTTGAGTGTGTTTGGAGATGGGGGGGGGGAAGGGTGCAGAGTGCAATCCCATGTCAGAACGAGAATTTGTTTGTTTACACACGCAAATCTCCGTTCTGGCTCTCCTGCCCGCAATCGCGGGTTGCCAGTGGCGATCGCGCCCGCCAGCCACACACATCAGGCCCCCCCACCGTGTAGTGGGCGAGCGCCTGCTATGGCTCTTAAAGGAGCCGACGTATGCATACAGCGATTCGCAGGAACGTGCCACTTTGCCAACGTATATCGGCATGAGCCGGTCGGCAAGTGGTTAAAGAGACAATGTCAGCCCTACATTCAGGGATAAGTGACAATGCCTCTTTTTAGCCCACCCCCCAACAATTTATGCTCACCCATCCAAACTCCTTGCCATCTCCCCATTCCATCTAAAACCTACTGGTACTTTGGAGACTGGATGAGATGGGATCTACACAGAGAGGAGAGGGATAAAAGTGTTAAAAAACAAAAAACACGAAAAAGGGACAAGAACAGCATTTCAAATCTGATAAAACATTTTTTAAATGGGGGTAGACAGCATTAGAAACCTGTACAAACAAATGGCCACTTCACGGCACCCCAGTATTATCTACAGTCCTAACTCTAAATTTTAAGAGCCTCCATAGTGGAAGCACATGCATTTTAATGGATAGGCAGAGGGGGGAGCCCACTCCTCCTTAAAAGTACAGGGGCACACTGGACACCCAGCATATAGCACAATGACAGCAAAGGTGCCCAGTACATCCCCCTCATCAGTATTCCAACAGTACAAACACATGGTCACTTCTATAACTGGCCTTTGCAGCAAGCAGCACATGGAAGGGCAACGCATGCAAAACAAAACCAAAGAAAATTCCAAGCTCAGCTTACCAACCAGCCTTCAACCAACCAAATTTACTGTCTAACAGTATGCGTTAAAAACTGGGGTTTAGTTTGCACATATTTGCAAATACATGCATAAGCTGCAGAGCCACCTTACAGCACCCCAGTATTATCTGCAGTCCTAAGTCTAAATAGAAACCTGACAGACATTCTGAGCCTTCACTACCCCCCCACAAAAAAATAAATAAAATGAGTTGTAGGGTCATTGTTTAGGTGTTCAAACGAAATAGTTACTTAATTTAAGAACATCGGCCAAGCAGGGGATTTTTCCATTTTCCTTGACTGCTATCACCAGCAAGATGTGGGGAAAAAAATCAGCTGGGCCATCTCTTCTACTGAAACTCCCCACTTGATGCTAGGGAAGAATATCCCAGAGATCTTCCGTGACCAGTTTTCGGAGGCTATCAACCACTATCTAGGTCTGACATCCTTGGTCTCAGAAGCGGCTGAAAAAAACACAGAAGGCCGTGGTGATAGGCCCAACAGTGTGAATATGCTTGCACTCTTCAACCAGATGCCCAGGATATTGGATCTACAATTGGTGGCCCTGGATATCAAAAAGTAGCTAGCCACCATTTCAGATCTGAAAGAGGATATCTGCTTCATTGCAACCTGCCTTGAGGACATGGAAAAAGTAGAAAAGCACCAGGTTCTTGCCACTTGTGCCCTCCAAACAGCCGTGATGCCTAACAAACACCTCATTGAAATGCAACACCATATCAAGGACCTCCACAACATAGGTAGGCATTGAAACTTCTGGAAAAGATTAGTACTGGAGTCAGTGCAGGCAGATCATCTGCATGTGACCCTACTTACCATACTGAAAGAAATCCTGAACTGACTGCTCGACTCTCCAAGAGACTTTGAGTGGATCCACAGAGCCTTGAGACCTAGACAACGAGAAGGCAATATCATATGGTGTTTCACCAGCTCCCTGCTAATGGTGTCGACATCAACACCTACTAGGATCTTTCAGCCATTTCCTTCTAGAACCTCAGAGCCTTGCGCCTACTCCTGGATGCACTGAGGGAGAGGCGCATAATGTATTTTTGGCTGTATTGTAACTTGTAAATTGTAGCAAGTCACAGAATGAAAGGCTGCTTTTTGTCAGACATTACCCCGATGAAGGGGGGGCATGTGTACCCCCCAAACGCGTTGCACCCATTATACTGTATGTTGGGTTACAACCTTACTTCGGACTAAAGTAAAACTTCAGTATGTCACTTTAATTTTTAGATTTAAATAGGATCTCCACATCCCAAGGTTCCTCTGGGTAATCCCTCGATGCATGGAAGCAGCCCTCACCCAGATGCCCCATAGTACAGTATTGATGAAATACATTTTAAGCACCAAAGCATCACTTACTCAAAGCTCCAGCGCCTTTGATTTACTACTCTAATGCCCTGTACACACAATAGGATTTTCCAACGGAAAATGTTCTATGGGAGCTTGTTGTTGGAAATTCCAACCGCATGTAGGCTCCATCGGAATTTCCGACACACAAAATTTGAGATCTGGATCTCAAATTTTCCGACAACAAATTCCGATCGTGTGTACATAATTCCGACGCACAAAGTTCCACGCATGCTCGGAATCAAGCAGAAGAGTTGCACTGGCTACTGAACTTCATTTTTCTCGGCTCATCGTACGTGTTGTAGGTTACCGCGTTCTTGGCGTTTGGAATTTCCAACAAGATTTGTGTGACCGCGTGTATGCAAGACAAGTTTGAGCCAACATCCGTTGGAAAAAAAACATGGATTTTGTTGTCGGAAAATCCTAATCGTGTGTACAGTGCATTAGAATTCAATAGCCGGCTGTGCAGATTGGTCTACCTGTGTATGAATGGGGAATCTTGTGAATTCTCTTGTGTAGCTGAATGAGAGTAATTTTACCATGTATGGACAAGCTTTATGCCGCATACACACGGTCGGACTTTTCGGCTACAAAAGTCCGACAGCCCGTCCGACAGACTTTCGGCGGACTTTTGGCGGACTTGCGGCAGACTTTCTAACGAACGGACTTGCCTACATACGATCACACAAAAGTCCGACGGATTCGTACGTGATGACGTACACCGGACTAAAATAAGGAAGTTGATAGCCAGTAGCCAATAGCTGCCCTAGCGTGGGTTTTTGTCCATCAGACTAGCATACAGACGAGCGGATTTCTGGGTCCGGTGTAGTTACGACGTAAAGATTTGAAGCATGTTTTAAATCTAAAGTCCGTCAGATTTGCGGCTGGAAAAGTCTGCTGAAAGTCCGGGGAAGCCCACACACGATCGGATTGTCGGCCGTCTTTAGTCCGTCGGCCTTTTGTAGACAAAAAGTCCGACTGTGTGTACGCGGCATTGGATGCAAAGTACTGCAGGAATGGATAAAAAAAAAACATGAAGGATAAGTCAACCCACCCATGCTATTCTAAGCCAAGTGTTGAATGGAGTTGGCCTTGAATTATCAGAAGATAATGCCTCTGGTTTTATTTATAACAAATAAATACTTCACAAGGTCCATAGGAATAGAGGAAGTATGAAAGAGCTGCAGACTGATTTAATATCTGTATTTTTTCCCCCTCTTTGGCTGATCACATTTCATAGTATGTTTCATTTCTCAGAGACAGCAGACTGCGTGGTATACAGCAGGAGACAGACATACTGTACTGAAAGCACTAACTGGGATGAGCTTACGTTACCAATAATGCAGCACCGAAAATACAATTTCTTTGATGCCTATATGTTTCTTTTAGAAACATACTGATATGCAGGATAGTGTATCACAAAATATCTGACTTAAATTAAATTCCCCTTTGCTATATATTAAAAAAAAGAGTGTTATACTGCCTGGAAAATGTAACATTTGAAATCTGTGAATGCTCTTGAGCATGCCTAAAATATAAAAAAAAGTAAAACGACAACCCAATGGATTGGATTTTACAGTATGATTCCACACAAATAAAGATTTCCTGGCCCTACCTCACGTCAGCACCCAATGGGTGCTGACGTGACATCTCCTCTTGAACCCACAGGACCACCTCTTCCTAGCTAAATAAAAGACAGCCCCTCCCCAACTGAAGTGTTCCTCTTCTTTGGTCATGCTCCAGGCCACCTGTTGATTGCAGTTGGTAAGTACTTTGGTTGCTGCAAGTATATCCCCCCTACCGCACCTACCTCTCCAGGGTCAGCCTCTCCTGGAGTTGGGAGACCCAGAATGGTGGATGTAAACCTTCCTGAAACTGGGTACCCTGTGTGCCAGGCCGCGAGCAATGTTGCTTAAACAGCACAAATATTCTACAGGTGTGGTATTAGGGAGCTCTGAAATGTCCCCATTTGCCTCTCCCTTGGCCACATTTCCACTTTACGTCAACTGACCGCAAGATTTGATGCCTTTGTTGACATGATGATTTGCCAAGTCTTTGCACCAGCCATTCTCAAACTGGGTTCCATGGAACCCTAGGGCTCCTCCAGACGTGGTTAAGGGTTTCTAGAGCTGTAGCTTACTGACTTCCCATGCAATGGTGTAGTTTTAGGTCCAACACCACTTGGCAAAGCCAGCGGCATATCTCAAAGGGTGTCATTTTGACGACCACTGTAAGGGGGCATTCTTCCCACTGGCCACAACCAAAGTAGGGGACATTTTCCAAATGACCACCAATAGATTAATTTTAGCAGGAGTTAACAGAGACGTGAAAATTATTGCAAGGGTTCCTTTGCAGTAAAAAGTTTGAGAAAGGCTGCTTTGTACAGTGCTGTTAAAGTCAGTCTCCAGACACAATAGGTTTACTGGTTCTAAATTAGTTGAAACCTCAGTTTACTCTATAGCAACCTCTCATAGTGTATACTTCCTTCTCCCCCAAATTTCCTTGTGTACTTATGGGTGGATGCATAAGTGTGCGCAGCCTTTTGCATCAGGATGTGCAGCTTAAAGCTCAAACACACGTGAGTGTGTGTCTACATATGAATGACCCCAGCACATTGATCTCCCTGCTGGAACAGTGAAAGAGAAGTATGTAAACACTTCTCTTATGAGAGTGCTGGTAAGAGGGAGATCTTTCCCATGTTCCTGCTGGCACACAGAACGATAATGCTAATGTACATGGGGTGATTAGGGTGTGCCCAGGCACATCTGGCACACCCTGTGCGCACACCTATGGTTGAAGCTTGCTGTTTGTCCATGCACGCTTGGCTGTAAGTGCTGCAATTCTCACAGACCCCAGGCCTACCTTTCTCTGATTGCTCTCCTGTTGGCCATTCATTAAACAGAGTTAGGAGTTGTGTATTTTGTGAATAGTAAGGAGGAGGTAGAGGCAAAGGCGGGACCATAGCACTGGGGTGTTGCAGTTTCAGCTGGAGCAGGTAGAAAGTACAGAAGGGACAAGCCTTGAGTGGGCTACATGGCCATAGGCCTACCAATGTAGAAGAGGCTAGGTAGAGAATGCTGACGCCCTGCTAGTAATGAGGACACCTTCCGAGGGCCACACCACCACTAGCCATTGGTAGCAGAGGGGACGTTGTCTCTGCTACAGAGCAATGGACCAAGGGTGGCTGAGTGTCAGGCTGTGGAGTAGGACCATGAGCAAGTTTCGTGCTCCTTAAACTGTCTAATGGAGGCTTTCCTTCATATTCATTGTTGTTTCTGTGTTGTCTATGGCACAGTAGGGGAAGTGAGAGGCCATCTCCCCAAAGGGACCCAGACAGCAAAAAAAACAAAAAACAAAAATAACCCAGGGATTTTTACCATACCAGGGGTAGGCAAGCTTGACAGGCCAGTTGGAGCAAAACACCAAATCCCACAAGACATTGCAAGACTCTAACAGTCATGGTTCCCAGAGGCAGAGACATGATGGGATTTGTAGTTTCACTACAGATAGAATGCCGAAGTTGACTACCCCTGCCCTACACCATGAAAAACGAAAAAAGTTTTGCTTTAGATGTACTTTAAAAATCTACTTTCTATAGCAGATGAATAAACATTTTTACAAATACATAACAAACACTAACTTTTATGTATTACCTTTGTGTCACTAAGAAGTTGACAAATAATGATGTAAATATATGCACTATTTGCTGAACTTGTAGAATGATCATAAATTTTATTATTCAATGTAATATACAATCTTGAAAACAATGAATGTGGGTAAAACAGGAGGCGAATAGCTTAGAATTTTGGCTCACCAAAGGAATAAAACATTTTCTTTTGCCTCCGTCTGGAGGATACAAGTGTTCAAGCTGTTGAATATTGGCAAAGATAAGAGACGTTTCCTGTTTCCAAGATGTACAGATGCCCTGTAAGATCTAATAACATAAAAAAAAGGTAACCATGGTGGCTACAATATGAGTAATATCACTGGGAAGAAGTTCCTACTTTCTTAGCTTGCCCTGATCTAGCTGTTCAAACTGCTGAACAAATAAGCTGTATATATATGTGTACAAAAGAACACCAACACAAGAATGACATTTTTCTTAAAGAAAGTCAGTAAAACCCTCAAATTTTTGAAAATATTTTATTATATCTTTTCACGTGACAACACTGAAGAAATTACACTTTGCTACAATGTAAAGTAGTGAGTGTACAGCTTGTATAACAGTGTAAATTTTCTGTCCCCTCAAAATAACAACACACGGCCATGAATGTCTGAACCGCTAGCAACAAAGTTAGTACACCCCTAAGTGAAAATGTTCAAATTGGGCCCAATTATCCATTTTCCCTCCCCGGTATCATGTGACTCGTTAGTGTTACAAGGTCTCAGGTGTGAATGGGGAGCAGGTGTGTTAAATTTGGTGTTATCGCTCTCACTCTCTCATACTGGTCACTGGAAGTTCAACACGGTACCTCATGACAAAGAACTCTCTGAGGATCTGAAAAAAAAGAATTGTTGCTCTACATAAAGATGGCCTAGGCTATAAGAAGATTGCCAGGACCCTGAATGAGCTGCAGCACGGTGGCCAAGACCATACAGCGGTTTAACAGGACAGGTTCCACTCAGAACAGGCCTCGCCATGGCAGACCAAAGAAGTTGAGTGCACATGCTCAGCGTTATATTCAGAGGTTATCTTTGGGAAATAGACATATGAGTGCTGCCAGCATTGCTGCAGAGGTTGAAGGGGTGAGGGGTCAGCCTGTCAGTGCTCAGACCATATGCCGCACACTGCATCAAATTGGTCTGCATGGCTGTTGTTCCAGAAGGAAGCCTCTTCTAAAGATGATGCACAAGAAAGCCCACAAACTGTTTTCTGAAGACAAGCAGACTAAGATGAGATGAGACCAAGATAAACTTATTTGGTTTAGCTGGTGTCAAGCGTGTGTGGCGGCAACCAGGTGAGGAGTACAAAGACAAGTGAGTCAAGCATGGTGGTGGGAGAGTCATGGTCTGGGGCTGCATGAGTGCTGCCGACACTGTGGAGCTACAGTTCATTGAGGGAACCATGAATGCCAACATGTACTGTGTCATACTGAAGCAAAGCATGATCCTCTCCCTTCGGAGACTGTGCCGCAGGGCAGTATTCCAATATGATACGACCCCCAAACACACCCCCAAGACAACCACTGCCTTGCTAAAGGAACTGAGGGTAAAGGTGATAGACTGGCCAAGCATGTCTCTAGACCTTAACAATATTGAGCTGTTTAGGTCTGGAGAAATGCTTGTCTGGAAATCACTTTTACCCCCTTCCTGACCGGCCAATGTTCAACTTTCAGCGCTATCGCAATTTGAATGACAATGGTCATGCAACACTGTATGAATTTTTTATATTTTTTTTGAGACAGAGCTTTCTTTTGGTTGTATTTAATCACCACTGAGTTTTTTTATTTTTTGCTAAACAAAATAAAAAAGATGGTAAATTTAGAATTTTTTTTTTAATTTCTGCTTCTTCACTGATGTCTGCTGATGAGGCAGCACTGATGGGCACTAATGAGGAGGCACTGATGAGGCTGCACAGATGGGCACTAAGGAGGCTGCACTAATGGTCACTGATAGGCTGCACTGATGAGGCAGCACTGATGTGCACTAATAATGAGGCACTGATAGGCTGCACTGATGAGGCAGGCAGCGCTGATGGGCACTAATATGCGGCACTGATGAGCACTACTGATTGGCACTGATGGGGCTGCACTGATTATCTGTGTACATGTTCCCTGTGATATTGGCTGGTCACCGGCTCTGCTTTCCTCACACTGTCACGGCACGTGAGGAAAGTACTACCAATAACCAGCAAGTCTGTTTATATTGTGAACAGCTGTGATTGGACACAGCTGATCACATGGTAAAGGGCTGCTTCGATTGGCCCTTTACCATGATCTGTGATCAGCCGTGTCCAAAAGACACATCGATCACAGAGCATGCCAGATGCATGCCCCAGGGGGTGTGCGAGGGCCATAGATCCTGGAGAACATCTATAGACGCCCTCCCGGAACAACAAAGCTGCTCTGTAGCCGTCTTTCAACTATAGCGCGGTAAGGAAGTGGTTAATAAAGCAATTATTGTGACATTCACCACACCTGGTACTGTAGCATCTGCATGGGATACCCAATGGGAGGCGGTAGGTGTACCCAAAAATTATAGACCGGTAGCTGACGTTCGGTAGGTCAAAGCACTATGAAACCAAATAGACTTGGGAGCTGTATCTGTGAGATAAAAAACACTCAGAATCAAATCAGAACAGGTAAGAGGTTGGGTGCTGGATCTGTAAAACTGGACCCACACTGGAACACTATAAACAGATAAGATCGGGGAGCTGGATCAGAACTTGCCAGTGTGTTTGAGGATGATCCCAGGTGAGAGTAGATGCTTGAAGAGTCCAAGCCAGGGACCCCCTCATGAGGGTTTGGATTCCTAGGTTTACAACTCTCAGATCCACCCTGCTGTAAGCACCACAGAAAACAAAAAGACCACAGGAAATTGGTCTGGAGCAGATGAGTGGACTGTGGGTTACAGCAGAGCAGAATGGGTCATCAGACCAGAGGTCAGAACAGACAGCGGACCAAAAAACCAAAACCAAATTCTGAGGCAGCAGGCCCAGATAATCAGAATACAAGCCAAAGGTCAGAACAACCCAGAGGTCAGGGTAGGCAGCAGACATGAGTAACCAGGATACAAGCTATAGGTCAGGGTACTGAAGACTACTAGGGAACAAGCAAGGGAAACACAGGGGCATTTTCTCCAAGGAAGCAGAGTGGGACTGCAGCTTAAAAAAACAATCAACATTGCTATTTGTTCTAACATTGGCTTTTATACTTTTTCTTGTAATAACAATAAAAACTATTGGAAAAGAAAAAACAATCAACATGAAGCAGCACCAAGAGAAATAGGCTTGGCTGAGAAGGGCTCCGCTCTGGTTGGATGCAAGCAGTCAAGGAGAAGGAGTTGCTCTAATTGGACGTGGACACAACACTCCAGGTAAAACCCAGAAGTGCGCACGGTCAAGCACCATAGAGGCAGAGGAGGCGCTGGATCATGGAAAGTAAGTAGTGCTGACAACACCACTGTGCAAGTCATAAAATGCAGGTTGCAGTGTCCACAGAGTTCTGTCTTCTTAAAGTTGCCCCTATTTATAGGGAACATCTTGAAGTGTTAAATTGTAATTCCAGTCAAAAACTAACTAAGCCTAAACCTGTTTCCACCTCATCCTAAACGTATCTACACTGTAAAAAGTAAAGATGCCCTTTTTTCTTATCTATTATGAAGTCGCTACGGTCCAGTCCCATGATTGGGTCCCAGCGTTGGCTTTAGTGTAGAGGAGGGACGGCCAACTGCGGCTGCCGCATAGTAGGCCTATGGGTGACGTTGTCAGGGCTGGCCTCCTGCTATTTACGAGCAGCTCTTTTCTTTCAGTGTACAGAGGCTGCTCAGCTGTCGATTAATTACCAGCTACTCCTCGTTTCCACAGTGACTCACCTCATTACCATTACCTGCCTCATTAGTCCAGCCGACAGCCAGCCACTTTTGGCTATTAAGGCCTGGTTCACACCTATGCAGGTTGCAGTTTGCATATTCCAGGTGCATTTTCAATACACATTTTTGATCCATCCATTGAAGTCCATGGAACCAATAACCGAAAAAAAGTTTCTGACCCTTTCCATAAAATGCAGAGATGTGAACGTGACCCATAGGAAACCATGTTAAATGGACTGTAGTGTATTTCTGCAAAACTGAAAATGCACTAAAAAATGCATAGGTGTGAACTAGGCCTTAAAGTGTAAGTTCGACCTTTACAGAAAATCTGTAAGGTGACCTTACACTGGAACCCCCCTCCCCCATCACACCCGGTCCCGCTGAGTTGGAGGCCAGCAATCGCTCGTTCTGACAGATTGTAAAGCCGCTTCACCTGTCCGGGGATTTGAAATCCCTGTGGCTTTCTCTCCTCCTCGTCTGCAGTGACAGGATGGGCTATGCGGGTTCCGATTGGTTAGCGCCACCCATGTGACGCAGGGGATTTCTAATCCCAGACCAGTAAAGCGGCGACCCGATGCGTCAGTGTGGGTGATCGCCAGACTCCAGGTCAGCGGGCCCGGGGGGGATTGGGAGGGGGTCCTGTGTAAATTCACCTTACAGATTTTTCTGTAAAGGTGAACTTATGCGTTAAACAGCTTTGCTCATTTCCTTTGTGCCCTTGCGTGGGCTGTGATCTCCAGTGTGTTCCTGTGTATGACTTGACCTGGCTGACTTCTCTTCCGATTCTTGTTTTTGCTCCTTAATACGCTGACTTCTGGCTTCCTGACCCCGCCTTGTCTGATTACCTGCTCTGGCATCCAAACCCTGGCTTCAGTTTTTCACTACGTCTCAGAACTGTGTTACGTTTTTCTATTTTATTAAAGGTGTGATTTTAGCTGCCTTTTTTTGTCTCCGCCTGCAGCCGTTGCCGCTCTCACCTCTATGCTGGAACCGCTGCTGGGGAAATCATGTGACTGGACCAGAGCGACTTCAGAATAGGCAAGTACTGGCATCTTTCCTTTTACAGGGTAGATTGAACAGGCTAAGAATGGGGGTGGAAGTAGTTGTAAGCTTAGTTAAGTTTTGACTGAAATTACACTTCTACAGTCACATAGCTAAAAGAAAGATGCTTATCCTGACGGTAAAGCTTTGTGAACTGAGCTTATGGTGTGTAGAAAGAAGAGTACAGAGGTTTTCTACAGAGAGGGAAGTTACGGAGCTGTTCTCATCAGTGTGTGCTGAAGCAGCTGTAGCACAGTGTTCAGTAAAAAATATAAGGATTGGAAAAGGAGAAAATTAAAGTGGAACTTCACTCTCCCAATCAACATTAAAGAGGAAGTAAACTCCATTTCTCCCCCCCCCTTTTTTTCTTTCCTGCAAAGTAAAGGCATAATGTGCTAGTATGCATCGCATACTAGCACATTATGTGACACTTACCTGCAAACTCAGCCTGCGTTGTCCCCGCTGCAATCCGCATCCATCTTCACCCCTCTTCCTTCCAGGGCCACGGACTCTGGCTGTGTGGCTGGCTGGAGCAGAGTAACGCTGGCCTTTAGGCTGGCCATACATGGTCGAATTTCGAAAGAATTTTCTTTTGAAAATCAGAAATTTTGTGCGTTTTGCGATCCGATGGCGCCACCATTGATTTCAAACCAACCAAGCCTTCAATTCTACCTCCTGTTGCTACAGAAAAGAACTTTCATGGCTGGGAATCTATTTTAATTCCGGGAATTTTCTTTTTTGTTCATGTGCATTTCTTTTTCGATTACATTTCTCGCACGATTCTCCCATCATTGATTAGAAAATCGTTAATTTTTCAAAAAATTTCCAACATGCCCGATTACTCAAATTCAATGGCCACACAAAAATCGGCTGTTGCTGCAGCCCACTAATGGTCTGAAATTTGAATGAAGATTCTTGGATAAGATTTTCGAAAAAGAAAATTCTTTCGAAATGCGACCCATGTATGGCCTGCCTAATTCCCTCCACTGACACCAATGAAGGGGGCACATTTTCTCCCACTGACACCAACAATGGGTCACAATTCCTCCCAATGACACCAAGATTGGAGCCCAATAACATCAGTGATTAAGCACAATTCCTCTCAATGACACCAACAATGGGGCCCAATAACATCAGTGATGGAGCACAATTCCTCTCAATGAAACCAACGATGGGGCCCAATAACATCATTGATGGGGCATAATTCCTCCCAATGACATCAACGATGGGGCCCTATTCCTCCCAGTTACACCCAGAGGCGTTGCTAGGGGGTGGCTATTGAGGCTATAGCCCCGAATCTGGGGCCCATAGCCCCGAGTCTCTAGGGCAGGGGTTGGCACCTGGCCCGCCACCGCTGATTGCGGGCACCTGGCCCGCGGAAATTTTTGCTGCTGTCCTCTTCATTGGACAGCGGCGAGCACCCAGTATCAGAGGGCTGGATGGGGGTGGGAACCGCAGGAGTTAACTTTTTCATTAAACAGCAGGTGATTGGTTGCTGGACAATCCTAGCAACCAATCACCAGCCTGTTAATGTGAAAAGTTAACTTCTGTAGTTCCGGCCCCCATCCAGCCCTGTGATGCCGATCTCAGATGCTCTGCTTGCTGTACACCCGTGTAAGGTAAGAGTTCTACCTACACAGTGTGTGTGGTGGGGTGCAGGGGACAGAGGACACTGCAATGGGGTGTGGTACAGGGGACACTGCAGTGGGGGGTGCATTGCTGGTCACTGGTGAGGCTGCATTGCTGGGCACTGGTGAGGCTGCATAGATGGGCACAGCTGAGCCCTGCATTGTTTATGTAGCCAACTCCTAAACCCTGTGGCTCTCTGGGGACCCTGATGTAAGGGGGGCTCTGGGGACCCTGATGTAAGAGGGGTGGGATCTCTGGGCACCCTGATGTAATGGGGGGGGGGCTCTGGGGACCCTGATGTAAGTAGGAAGGCTCTCCGGGGACCCTGATGTAAGGTGGGTGGGCTCTCTGGGGACCCTGATGTAAGGGGGTGGGATCTCTGGGCACCCTGATGTAATGAGGTAGGCTCTGGGGACCCTGATGTAAGTAAGGAGGCTCTCTAGGGACCCTGATGTAAGGGGGGTGGGCTCTCTGGGGACCCTGATATAATGAGGGGGGCTCTGGGACCCTGATGTAAGTAGGGAGGCTCTCTAGAGATCCTGATGTAAGGGGGGCTCTAGGGACAATGATGTAAGGGGGATGGGCTCTCTGGGAACCCTGATGTAAGTGGGGGGGGCTCTCTGGGGACCCTGATGTAAGGGAGAATCTACACTCAGAGATATATATACACCCACACGTATATTATATATATATATGTGTATGACTTTCTTTACTTCACTACTATGGGCTCTAGCCCCAGATCTTTTGTAGACCTAGCAACACCCCTGGTTACACCAATAATGGGGCACGATCACTCTTACTGAAATAAATAATTGGGGCATTATTTTTTTCCCACTGATGTCGGAACCTTTTCTACTCCCACTGGCCACAGTCCCCCTCTAAAGTCTGAAGAACAGTAAACTGGCCCTTTATTTAGAAAGCTTGGAGACCCCTGTTCTAGCCCTAGTAGCCAGGATTTGTAGCCTAGGAGTTAGAACATCCCATTACCTAGACTACAAATTTCCATAGCTACCAACTATCCCTGATTTAGAACAAAGTCACTCTGTCCCTCTTTCCGCCTCATTTCTCCCTCATTTTGGTCTGATCCATGTAGCTGTATATAAAATGCACTTTTTATCTTTAAGGCTCGATTCACACCTATGCATGTTGCTTTTGAGCGTTTTTGGAGGTTTTTTTTTCATGCTTGGCACGTTTTTGAGCCGCGTTTTTGCCGCGATTTGCGTTTTGCGGTTTTTTTTTTCATTTTTTTTTACAGTCTTAAAAAAAAATTACTAAAAAAAAAATTTAAAATAAAAAAAAAAAAAAAAACGGCAAAAACGCACCAAAAACGCATCAAAAACGCTGCAAAAACGGTGCACTTGCGTTTTTGATGCTTGTCCATTGAAAACCATTACATGCAAAACGCTGCTTTTTGCATGAAAAAAAGTCCCCGACCCTTTCCAAAAACGCAGAGATACAAAAAAGCATTGATGTGAACATGTTCCATAGGAACCCATGTTAAAAAATTCCCGTGCATTTCTGCAAAATGCAAAATGCATCAAAAAACGCGCTAGTGTGAATGGGGCCTCAGGACCAGTTCACACCACATGCATTCCAGTTTTTTTTTTCTGCATCAAAAACACATGGAAAGCAGGTGGTTTCCAATCTCATAATTCAGACCAGTGCAGTCAGTTTCAGGGCACTCCAGTTCCAGAAAAGAAAACAGAACATGCTGCATTTTTCCTGTACTGGACCGTATTGGAATGCAGTAAAACGTATCATAAATACACCAGAATGCATTGGAACACATCAAAAATGCACCAGACCCCAGTACAGTGAAAAAAAGAGAAAAGAAAAGAAAAAAAAATCATCTGGAATTCATCCAGAAACGCATCAAAAATGCACCGGAACACATCAAAAATTCGCTAAAAATCTGCATGCAGAAATGCATCCGGAACAGATCTGGAGAGCCAGTTCACACCACATGCAGTCCAGTGTGTTTTTCTGAATCAAAAACGCATGGAAAGTAGTTTATATGGTTTCCAATGGCATAGTTCACACCTGTGCAGTCAGATCCAGGGCTTTCCAGTTCCAGAAAAAAGTAGAACATGCTGCACTTTTCCTGCACTGAACTGTACAGAAACATGGTAAAATGCATCAAAAACACACTGGAATGCATCAAAAATGCACTGGACCCCAGTACAGTAAAAAAAAAAAAAAAAAAAAAACAGGAAAAAAAAGAAGAAAAAAAGCAACTGGAATGCATCCGGAAACGCATAACGTACCGGAATGCATCAAGAACACATTAGAAACACGCATGCAGACATGTATCCGGAATTGATCTGGAGTGCATTTTTTGTGGTGTGAACCAGTCCTAAAAATGTGTTTCCCAAGGCTAAAGTTTAAAAGCCAGTATATAGTGCTGAAAAACAAAAAACAACGCTTATGGGTTTAACTAATCATTTTTTTTTGCATAATTCTCTTTTAAGGGGGCATGTTGGGGGGAGGGGGGGGGGGTGTGTCCAATGCATACATACTTTTGCGAATAGGTGTCCCTCATTCTCATCTCAAAAAGATGGGAGGTATGGAGAGCTGCTGTTTTGCCAGAAAACATGCAAGAAAAACTCTCCTCTTGTCCTCTGCAGGAATAGGGCATTTTTTTGCTTTTTTGATTACCTCTATTACCTTTTTTTAATGGAATATCCGCCCCGCCTCCCAATGCACGTCATTCGCATTAGGTGAATGGCACACACACTGCCTGCTGTGCCTCCTCCCACTAACATCAATAACAGAATACAAACAATGGGGCACTATTCCTTCCACTGATACAAAGGATGGGGCACTATTCTTACCACTGATGCAAACAATGGGGCACCATTCCTTCCACTGACACCAACAGTGGGACACTTAAAGTGGTTGTATACCCCATTTCTTGTGAACAAAAAAAAAAAAAAGTGGTTGTATACCCCAACTTGTCATTTTTACCTACAGGTAAGCCTATAATAAGTTTAGGAGATATTCCCTATGCATGCAGCCATTGACGTGCAGCGGCGCATGCCCTCTGAATGCCCGGCAGACGTTGCCGGGAAGAAGACTCCCACAACGTCATTGCGGCTCTGGCCACTCACAACGTCGGAGCCGCAAACCCGGAAGAAACGCCGAGGGCAACATGTCAGCTCCCTCAGTGTGGACTGGGCTGCGATACGGGGGCTTCGATCTAAGGTAAGTATTTCATAATGAGCTGGTATGCGGTGCATACCAGCTCATTATGCCTTGCAGGGTTTTTTATTTTTAGATGTGCGGGCATACAACCACTTTAATTTCTCCGATACCAATGATGGAGCACTATTCCTCTCACTGACACCACTGAAGCAGCACTTTTCCTCCTAATGATGAGGCACTATTCCTCCAACTGATGCCAATGATGACCCATTAATATCTATGATGAGCCATTTTTTTTTTTTTGCATACTGGCCAGCAAAATGGCCCTTTGTCTAGGAAGTTTGGGGCCCCTGGTCTAGATACTCTACTGCATATTGCTGATATATAAACATTGTAGCAACCAGACCCCTTGATCTGTTCTCTGGCTGCAGCTCGGTGACTCACAAAGCCTTAGTCACCATTCACATATGTGTCTTTGTCACATTTTGCAGTTGCACTACAAGAGGAATCCTGTTTATGGTCTACTGGGCCCATTCACACCTATGCAACACTTTTCCATACTACTTGGAACGGTACAGGAGCTTTGGTGTGATTTTGGCCTCAAACTTCGAAGGGAACAATAAATGTATAAAGATGCAGATGCACAACCGTGAACTTTACCGTAGGGCCCGATCACACCAGCCTAAACACTAAAACGTCACTGTCCGTTCTATAGGGGCCGTGCTTTACGTTGTTACAATGGATGGCATCTTAACATTTTAAAATGTGCGAATTGCAGCTCCGTTTTCTGTGTGAAGATAAAAATTATTCATTCAGCGGTTCCTCTCCGTTCCAGCTGCGGATCAGCTGACCTGGGAAGGGGGGGGGGGGTATAGGAGGAGAGGGAGAGCATTCCTGTTCAGAACCAAACCCATCTGCGAATCAGATGCTTGCCCATTGAAGATTATGTGCCTGCAATTCACACCGCACTGCCTAGAAAATGCACACGATCTTTGTGCAATGCAGAGTGCGGATGCAACGCACGTATGTGAACCATACCCATTGAAAATTACATGTTTTCAAATGTTCTGCGAATTAGATGCGGTGCAATCCACATTCAATTCGCAATAGTGTGAACCCAGCCTTAGGGAGAGAGATTGGAGAGAGGGAAGGATCACTGTTATATGGAAGAAAGGATCACTATGTCATCTGAAAGACAGGAAGGATCACTATGGCACATGGAAGGACCATTTATGGCACACGGAAGACAGGAAGGATGACTATGGCACATGGAAGGCAGGAAGGACCATTTATGGCACATGGAAGACAGGAAGGATCACTATGGCACATGGAAGGACCATTTATGGCACATGGAAGACAGGAAGGATCACTATGGCACATGGAAGGACCATTTATGGCACATGGAAGACAGGAAGGATCACTATGGCACATGGAAGGCAGGAAGGACCATTTATGGCACATGGAAGGCAGCAAGGATCACTATAGCACATGTATTTCAATTATTTTTATTAAGATATTTTCACATAAAAACATTCCATAACATTTCATCACATAACATTATTAAACATGCTTAACATACATATAAATAAAACAAACCACATAATAACCATTCACCACAATTGACATAGTTATTGGATCAATCTCACAGTACCAAAAATATAAAATATTTTCCAAGGCCTCTCCCCCCTCCCATCCCCAAGGGAGACAAAAAAACCCAAAAGCCTTTTTTTAAAAAAGAATCCAAGTTTATTAGTGAATTATAATCCTTTCCTTTAGTGACCCCCCACTCACTTATTACTTATTCCTAATCGTGTTTATCCTTTATCCCATACTTTAACCCTAATATTCTATCCAAAACCTATTGTATTTATTTTGAAGAGGAGAGAGTCGCAACTCTCTACCAGCATTTTATTATTCCTTGGTGAGTGAAAAGAAAAAAATAAAAAAAAAATGTGGTTGTGGCAACTTTCCAAACTGTATGGTGTAGGTTTAGTATCCCTACTAAATATATGTGGTGCTATTTATTTCCCAATCCTATTATGTTTATTTAGAGAGAAAAAAAAAAAAAACAAGGAAAGGGAGGGGGGAGAGGCAGGGAACAATAAAATTCCTAATTACCACCCATATAATTCTCATAAAATAGAGTTTGCTTAAATTCAAGCCAACTCTTCCACGTGTTGTCATATTTTATTTCAGTATTATTCTGTATATGTATTGCTTCTTCCATACATCTAATTTTATCGATCTCCCTGAACCACTCCTTTATCGTCGGGATATTTTTTAACTTCCAAAATTTCGGGAGCCAAGTGTGTCACATATCTGATGGACTTGAGACACGAGGACCTGTTGCTGTGCCTCTTCCCCCACATCAAGGAGAGGGGACAGACCTGCACCTGAGCTAGCTAAAGCTGCCTTTAGAAACTGAGTTGGCAGAGAGTCGCTGCATCTTCAGGATCTGAGTGGAGAGACTGCAGCCTGTATGAAGATACGGGACGTGATCACTGCTGATCGCCAAGCCATTGGGACCTGATTAGCCACCTGCCAGGAAGTAGTGAGCTGAACTACACGTCCTAAACACCCACCACACACTGTTAGCCAAACAGCGATTGCTCTTAAAAGGGACAGTGCACCACCTAAAGAAAGACCCCACCGAAAGGCGGCAAACATTGACTACTAGGCGCCTTTCAATTTCTCTAGGGGTACCCCCAATCTAAGAATGCATACATCACCAGGGGTGGGCTGGGCCGGGTGGCAATTTCCCCCCAGGCCATCCTAACTTATGTTAAAAATGGCTATGTTTTAAGGATGTTGGCAGTCCCATACACTCAATTCTCATAAATAATCTTCTTCTTCTATGTTAAAAATGGCCGACGGCGACTGCCATTTTTTTCCCTTCTCCAGAAAGTCGGGCCGGGGGCTTGGCCACGGCGGCCAGCCGCTGTAGCATTCTGGGAGTTGTAGTCTGTGCTCAAGTGCAGAGGAAACAACTCCCGGAGATCGGAGCCTTGGAGGCAGGGCGCGCCAGGGAGTTGGGATGCGTGACTGGCTCGGGCTGCTGGGCTGGGCGCAGGCAGCAACTTTACCCCAGGACCATCACCCCCTCAGAAGGCTGTGGCGTGCAAGGACCTGCTGACCTGAGCTGCCAGGTGAGAGACCCCCACATCCCATTCCCTCCCCCCATTTATCCTGCCCCATTGATCAGGCTGCATTGGATGGACACTGGTGAGCCTGCACTGATGGGGCTGCATTGAAAAACAAGGTGGGCATGGATGGTGAGGCAATTCAGTGGTTCAATGGGCCACTTGACTGGACTTGCCCCCCCAGGCCCAAGGCTGCCAGCCCTCCCCTGTACATCACTGTTGGGATTGTATGCACAAGGGTACACCAGGACCCTTTTTGCTTCTTCTGAACTGGTCGAGGTTCTTTAGAGACTCTAGTAACCCACTTAAGGTTCAAGTTAACAGTGCTGTAGCTCCTTTAAGTGCAAGTTAGTGATTAGTTGCCCAGCGGTCCGTTGCAAATGGTCTTTAGTAAAGAACCCTAAAAGTGTGTCAGCGGTGACCGAGCAGCTTATGGAGTCGTGGCAGAGCGGAGGACCCATCATCGCCAGCGGTTCCTTCTGTGGTAGTGCTACAATGCATGCAATTAAAAAAAAAACACGAAAATGGCTCTGGCAGGTAAAGGGTTAAATGATATGACAGGGCAGGCTCAGGAATAGCAGCCAGCATTTAGTTACACCTCTGTATTTTAGATACAGTGCACATTTCTTTCGATCTGTCTCTGTCGCTGCATCACAACTGAAGAAAAAAAAACTTGGCAGCTTCAATCACTGAACTCTCTGAATTCCTCCACTGGTGGACACATTAGCAGGTCTCCCACATTCATTTTTTTTTTCTCATGCGCACTGCCCCTTTAAGGGCCGCCTGTTTATGTGGAAGGCTCGCGCTGCTTTCCAGGAGCGGAAGAGTTAATCTGTCCAGCGCGAGCTCCACAACAGGCGGGTGGACCTCGGTGGGAGCCACGCCCCCCTCGCGCACGGGCTCCAATAGGATTCTCCGCTCGCATCTCCTCGACCAATAGATTTTCAGATCGCGTTGAGGGGAGAATAAAGAAGAAAAAAAAAAAAAACCGCCGCACGGGGCCGTCCGTTACCTCACAGGTTGGCTGCGTGTGGCCGCCTCAGCACGGTCGCTGTTGTGAGGTAACAGAACGGAGAGCGCCATGGAGACAGCGGGCCGTGTTACTCACCTGCTTGCATCATTAGCAAGAGGGGGAGGAAGAGAGGGGGGAAAAAAGGCAGTCTAGGGAATAATAAATGTGCGTCACACGGTCGTTCTCTACGTCAGTCAGCCCTGACCCATCGGAAGGGGGCTCGCTGTGCTTTGTATGCGGCGCCAGCACACAGCCTGAGGGAAGGAAGAACTCTCCCTCACCAACACTGTATGAAAACACACCCGGGCATGGGACACTTTACCACGGGACGGCCATTATACAGCCAGCGTGTGGCAATCCCTGTCATGAGTCAGCGCGCGGGGCAGCCCCCCCATTCTCCCGCGCATTTCTAATTTAACTGCGCCACCAGCGCCACGTCACCGCCCAACTCTCCGTCGCCGCGGTAACCAGGGTGGGCGGGGACACGCGCTTGGCTGCGGCTCAATAAAGCTGGTTGAAAGAAAAAAAAAAAAGAAGGAAGGAAGGAGTGGTGCCACGTGACTATGTGCGCATCCAGTCATGTGACTTTCCTCTTCCATAGGAAGCACCCTGGTCACAGAGAAGAGATGGGGACTGTGCTGGACATCAAGATCAAGAGGGCTAATAAAGTCTACAGGGAGGGGGTAAGGTGACCACAGACTCAGGGGAGGGGCAGCTGCTGTCACTGCAATCTTCTGTACTTGGAGAGGTCATAATGAACTGAATACATCCCAGGGGCAGCAACACTGAAGTGTTCAGAGGTTTAGAGTTCAGTTTCCTTGGAAACCGCTTGAGTAGAAAAGCCTGTCACCTGCCTGCATGCTATAGAGAAGGGCCCCTGCTGTCTGTGTGGAAGCAGCGGTCTCTCCGCAGAGGTCTGACACCACCTTTCTTTTTTTTTTTTTTATTTACTGAGTCAGAGCCAGAGCTCTCCAATCATTGATGACCGACATCTGTACTGAATTGACCATTATAGCTCTGAAGTGAGTGAAGTGTTTGTTATGTCGAGGCGATCGCTGTATATTCCTTGCCCATACCTCCCAGTGTTTTGAGATGGGAATGAGGGACTCCTATTAGCAAAAGGTACGCAGGCATAGAACACACCCCCTGCTACGCCCCTCTTAAAGGAGAATTCTACAAAAAAAAACGATTAGTTAAACCCACAAGTGCTTTTATTTATTTTTTTTCCCCACTACTATTACTTTATATTGGCTTTTGAAACTTACAGATGTAGCAATTTAGAAATTGGATGAAACGTTTAGCACTGGGAAACACTTCTTTTTTTTTTTTTTTTTCTTTTTTAAATATATAGATCAGAACAAAATGAGGACATAGGGACATTGCTCCGAATCAGGGACAGTTGGGAGCTATCCTTGCCGGTCCTATCGCTCCAGTGCCCCCCCCCCACTCCGTCTGGACGGTGGGCGGAGTTTATGCATCATCCTATACCAGTGATGGCGAACCCTGACACCCCAGATGTGTTGGAACTACATTTCCCATGATGCTCATGTCCTCTGCAGTAGAGTTGAGCATCATGGGAAATGTAGTTCCAACACATCTGGGGTACCAAGGTTCGCCATCACTGGCCTATACAGTGGGGACATCAAAGTGGTTGTAAACCCTGTACAACCACTTTTACCTACAGGTAAGTCTATAATAAGGCTTACCTGTAGGTACTGGAAATATCTCCTTAATGTGTACGGTTTAGCTTATATTTACCATATAAGCTTGTGCCAACGTCATCGGCGCATGCGCACTAAAGAAAGGGCACGTGTCGTGACCATCGGCTCCTGCGCGACTCCGGCCAGTCAGTCAGAGAGTCGGAGTCTGCGGCCCCCCGGAAGGAAGAGGGGTGAAGATGGATGCTTCCACACAGCAGGGACATCGCGGGCTTCCTTTGCAGATAAGTGCAACATAATGGGCTAGTATGCGATGCTTACTATCCCATTATGCTTTTACTTTGCAGGGGGAAAAAGAGGAAGTAAAACCCATCAGGCTTACATCCTCTTTTTAACCCTGTATGGTAAGTTTTTAGGATACTGGATCACAACTTACAGTGGAGTAGACATGTGCAGTTCGTTTCGGTCTGAATTAGTTTAACGAATTTCGGCAAATTTTGTTAATTTGGAAAAATCAGAATTAAGGAAAAAACCCATTTAACAAATTTGTGTCCGAACACAGATCGTTGTACCAGGCTGCTGCATGCGGGCCTTGTACCATGTGATCACTGTGACTAATCGCAGTGATCACATGTCGTTTGTAAAGAATGGCTTTCATTCATAGCCATTGTATGAGATTGTGATTAGTCGCAGTGATCACATGGTACAGGGACAATAACCGTGGACCTGTACCATGTGATAGCTGTGGTCAATAACAACTATCACAATTGTACACAATGTATAAACGATTGCCTATTAGTGACAATTGTATAAGCAATCAGTGTGACACTCTACTGCACCTGGTGACAGTATGGGGGGAAAAAAAAGTGAAACAAAAAACAAATTTTTTGAATTTCTTAATTTTCCAAAAATGTGACAAAAAAAAAAAATTACAACTTCAAAAAACATGCCATGCCTCCTACCTTGGGTGCCTTTCAAAAAAGGGGTCATTTGGGGGATAGTTGTACTGTCCTGACATTTTTGGGCGTCAAGAAATGAGATAGGCCGTCAGTACACCAGGATTGATCAATTTTCATATATGTACAGTTGTGCTCATAAGTTTACATACCCTGGCAGAATTTATGATTTCTTGGTAATTTTTCAGAGAATATGCATGATAACGCAAAAACATTTCTTTCACTCATGGTTAGTGTTTGGCTGAAGCCATTTATTATCAGTCAACTGTGTTACTCTTTTTAAATCATAATGGCAACAGAAACTACCCAAATGACCCTGATCAAAAGTTTACTTACCCCAATTGTTAATACCATGTATTGCCCCCTTTTAACATCGATGACAGCTTGAAGTCTTTTGTGGTATTTGCGGATGAGGCTCTTTATCTTCTCAGATGGTAAAGCTGCCCATTCCTCTTGGCAAAAAGCCTCCAGTTCCTGTAAATTATTGGGCTGTCTTCCATGAACTGCACATTTGAGATCTCCCCAGAGTGGTTCAATGATATTGAGGTCAGAAGACTGAGATGGCCACTCCAGAACCTTCACTTTATTCTGCTGTAGCCAATGACAGGTTGACTTGGCCTTGTGTTTTGGATCATTGTCATGTTGGAATGTCCAAGTACGTCCCATGCGCAGCTTCCTGGCTGATGAATGCAAATGTTCCTCCAGTATTTTTTGGTAACATACTGCATTCATCTTGCCATCAATTTGATCAAATTTCCTGTGCCTTTGTAGCTCACACATCCCCAAAACATCAGCGATCCACCTTCGTGTTTCACAGTAGGAATGGTGTACCTTTCATCATAGGCCTTGTTGACTCCTCTCCAAATGTAGTGTTTATGGTTGTGGCCAAAAAGCAAAATTTTGGTCTCATCACTCCAAATGACTTTGTGGCAGAAGGTTTGAGGCTTGTCTCTGTGCTGTTTGGCGTATTGTAAGCGGGATACTTTGTGGCATTTGCGTAGTAATGGCTTTCTTCTGGCGACTCGACCATGCAGCCCATCTTTCTTCAAGTGCCTCCTTATTGTGCATCTTGAAACAGCCACACCACATGTTTTCAGACAGTCCTGTATTTCACCTGAAGTTATTTGTGGGTTTTTCTTTGCATCCTGAACAATTTTCCTGCCAGTTGTGGCTGAAATTTTAGTTGGTCTACCTGACCGTGGTTTGGTTTCAACAGAACCCCTAATTTTCCACTTCTTGAGTAGAGTTTGAACACTGCTGATTGGCATTTTTAATATCTTCAATGTCTTTGTATATCCCTTTCCTGTTTTATACAGTTCAACTACCTTTTCCCGCAGATACTTTGACAATTCTTTTTGCTTTCCCCATGACTCAGAATCCAGAAACGTCAGTGCAGCACTGGATAAAAGATGCAAGGGTCTGTCAGGAGTCCAGAAACTCATTGACCTTTTATACACACACACACACACACACACACACACACACACACACACACACACACACACACACACACACACACACACACACACACACACACACACACACACACACACACACACACACTACAAGCAAACAGATCACAGGTGAGGATGGTTACCTTTTTAATAGCCATTCAAACCCTTTGTGTCAACTTGTGTGCATGTTATCGGGCCAAAATCACCAGGGTATGCAAACTTTTGATCAGGGTCATTTGGGTAGTTTCTGTGGCCATCATGATTTAAAAAGAGTAAACACAGTTGATTGATAATAAATGGCTTCATCCAAACACACTAACACTATGAGTGAAAGAAATGTTTTTGTGTTATCGTTCATATTCTCTGAAAAATGGCCAAGAAATCATAAATTCTGCCAGGGTATGTAAACTTATGAGCACAAGTGTGTGTACACAGACACACACTTATTTTTATATAATTTACCGTATGTATAACACGCACCCTAACTTTAAGAGGGAAGTTTCAGGAAAAAAACTTTCCACAGACCCCTTTCATTATAAAGCCCCCCCTGCACTCCCAGGAGATAAAATGATAAAAATTTCATTTGGATACAGTGTTGTGATTGTCATTCAAAGTGTGACAGCGATGAAATTTGGCCTGGGCAGGAAGGTGGTGAAAGTGCCCGGCGTTGAAGTGGTTAAAGGCTAATTTTTTTTATTCTGAAGATGTTCTACTTGCCTGCACTGTGCAGTGGTATTGCACAGAGCAGTCCCTTACCTTCTCGTCTCAAGTGCCCTGCCGCTGCTGTCTGCTCCTCCTTCCTGTGGGATGCGCGGGCGCTCTCAAGCCGGGCTATGTGCATCCATCGAGGAAACAGCGCAGGAAAGCCCTGTGGCCCTGTCCTCCACTCCCTGTCCACAGGATTTGATTGACAGCAGCAGGAGCCAATAGCTGTCAAATCCTGAGCCTGTGAGGAGAGAGAGACCAGTGCTGTTGCAGACGGGCACAGCGCTGGATCAAGATAGAACTCAGGTAAGTAATTGGGGGGGGGGGGGGGGAGAGGATGATACAACTACTGGGACTTTTTTTTTTACCTTAATACAGAGAATGCAGTAAGGTGTAAAAAAAAAAAAAAAATAGAACCACTTTAATCTTCTTCCTCTAGATCAGTGGTTCTTGCCTCCTGTCCTCAGGACCCACCAACAGGCCAGGTTTGCAAGATAACTGAAATACATCATGATTGCAGTATTCTAGTCTGTATGTCCCCAAGTTAATACTTAAAATCTGGCCTGTTAGTGGGCCCTGAGGGCAGGAGTTGAGAACTACTGCTCTAGACTAAAGGAGCAATTTACCCTGGGGGCACTGCAAGGGTGGATTTTTATTTTTATTTTCATGCAGTTTGGTTCTAACTCCAGCGAAGTTTTATTTACTTGTTTATTTTTGGTTATTGATAGAGTAACAAAGAGTAAGGGCTCGGTAACTCTATTGGTTGGGGGGTAAACCCCCACGATCGTTAAAAGTTCACAATCTTGATTCAAACCCCCCCCACGATCCTAATCCAGCATTTCCACGATTCATGTAGCAAGTGCAGAGCAGTTCTCTGCTCACAGCTATCAAAAAAAAGAAAAAAAAGCATCGGCAATGTTTATCAACAACATTGCTCAGCAAAAAGAAAGATAAAAGGTATCTGTATCTTTCTGTTCATTTACAGATCAAAGGGATGAACTTCGGTCTGCAAATGAAGTCAGTTTAAAGCAACCTTGTCAATTTAAAAAAAAAAAGCTTTTCTTCTCTCGCTCCCTGTGGACTGGATGGCCGTAGCTCTGACTTTTAGGGGGCATGGCAGACTGCAGCAGAGGGACCACTGCTTATACATACAGTGTGACAGTCTGGCTCTGCTGTATGCAATAGGGGTGCAGACAGCTATGGATGCGGGCTCCTTGACTATCTAGACTAGAATGGTAAGCGATCACTATCCCATTCTAACAAGCAAGTAAGCTATTTGTAGTGTTTTTTTTTTTTTGGGTTGCTTTTTGCTGGGGTTCAACTGGGCTTTAAAATGTTTGTTACCCCTACAGTTGGTAGGCGAAGCTGAGCGGAGTGCAGGAGAAGTGATCATGTGACACCGCCGGGATCAGTGGGCATAGTACAAGATGGATTTAGTTGGTAGGGAGAAGCAGAGCATGCACAAAGCGGTGGCAACGCTGCAGTGCCTGGAGTGTCCGATTTCACGGTTCGCACTGCGTTTTGCGAACTGATCTGCGGGTATCATTAACTTTACAGTGACACCCGCAGCAGTTCGCAGAGAGCACTGTGTGAACTGCCTGCGAGTCGGATGTGATGTGCGAACCCACACTGGAATCACTGTGGTTCCCGCATCGCATAAGTTTGAACCCAGCCTTCATGTAACAAATGTTTGTTTAGAGGCATTAGATTCTAATAATAATAATCTTCTAATGATTAGAAGACAACTAAAGTGTTGCTGTATCAGTGACTACATGGAAAGGTGCTTGATGAGCTCCACCTGGTGTCCAAAATCAGGATTGCACATCTGCAGTACCACTGGAAAGATTTGCCGTTGTGTTCTGTAGCCTCAAAATGATATTTCTCTCAGTGATGAGGTCTATAATACTTCTGCTACAAAAGTCAGATGCCATTGTCTTCTGTTTTGCTCCTGAGACTGATATAAGCAGATGCTTTAAATGGAAACCTTGGTGTATTCCTTCCTTTTAACTGCTTGCTGACCATATACTGTATCTATACGGTGGCAAAACGGCTCCTCTGCACAGGATCACGTACCTGCATGTGATTCTGCACTTCTGGGTCAGGGGTGCGCACCGCCGCCGACCTGCTCTCTCTGTGATTGGCTCCCGCTGTGTCCAATTGGCGCGTCTGGCGGACGCAATTTCTGCTGGGACCCACCGATCGTTCCCAAGAGAGTAAGAATGGCGGTCTTCTTATGTATAAACAAGGCAGACTGCCGTTCTGTGAGAAGGAGAGGTAGTGATCCTGTGTTTCTGCTTAGCAGGAACACGGATCTCTGCCTTCCCACAGTACAAGCACCTCCCCAACAGTTAGTAAGTGTCATTTAGTACAATACAGAAAGAAGCATTCAGATAAGAAATTTTTGTCATTAGTACAGTGACAGTATATATTTTTAGCACTGATCATTGTATTGGTGTCAGTGGTCCCTAAAAGAAAGTGTCCCTTAGTGTCCGCTTTGTCTGCTGCAATGTCGCAGTCCCGCTATAAGTTGCTGATCGCCTCCATTACTAGTAAAAAGATAAAAAATTTCCGTAAATATATCCCATAGTTTGTAGACTCTATAACTTTTGTGCAAACCAATCAAACGCTTATTGGGATTTTTTTTTTTTTTACCAAAAATATGTAGCAGAATAAATAATTTTTTTGTTTAATGCGCAAAAAATAAAAACCGCAGAGATTATCAAGTGCCACCAAAAGAAAGCTCCATTTGTGGGACAATAGGACATATGTTTTATTTGGGTACAACTGTGCAATCCTCAGTTAAAGTAAAACAGTGCCGTATTGCAAAAAATGGCCTAGTCATGAAGGGGGGGAAATCTTCAGGAGGGCAAGTGGTTAACAGACCAAGCTGTCCAGCAAAACTGGCAGTTAAAGGGCTGAGACAAACCCTTTGAAACTGATGGGTGCTTACAATGGTCAGCTTTTATAAATTAAGTTAAAGTATTAGGGTTGCACCGATACTGTGTGTTTTTTATTTTTTTTTACCAGAAAGTACGAGTACCGCTACTGTTGGTCAAGTACTCATCGATACCGAGTACCAATACCTTTTGCGTGTGATTTAAACCCATAAAAAAATGAATAGGCTCAGGTTTTCTGCACCGCTCATGTGTGTGAACCCAGGCTTGTGATAGTGATCCCAGCCTGGGTTCACTCAGGAGCGGTGCCGGAAACCGCATGCGATTCAGACAGGAATTGCAACGCATTCCTGTTCAAATTGTATATGATTCTTTGCAATGCTATTTGAGCCCAGTCAGCTTTTATGGGCTCAAATCGCACTGCAAAAGTATTGGTTTTGGGTTTCAGAGCGGTTTACGCGAGTACTCGTGAAGATACTCTGTATTGGCAGCGATACCTATATCGGTGCAACCCTAGTGTTTATACCTAAAGGAAGAAAGAAATAGTTTGCTGTAAGGCTCGGTTCACACAGGGGCAGGACGACTTGCAGGTCGCCTCACCGAGGTGACCTGCACACGACTGCCACGGCGACTTGCAAAACGACTTCTGTATAGAAGTCTATGCAAGTCGCCCCAAGTCTCCCCCAAAGTAGTACAGGAACCTTTTTCTAAGTCGGAGCGACTTGCGTCGCTCCGATTAGAATGGTTCCATTGTACAGAACGGGAGGCGACTTGTCAGGCGACTAGGTCGCCTGACAAGTCGCCCCCGTGTGAACCGGCACTAACTGCTTAAAAAGTATCAGCTGGCGTTTGGCTTTAATTTGTTGATCACTTATCCGAAGTCCATCTAACAGTACCCTCTTCAGACCATGCTACTCTCCAAGGGTTACTCTAGTAGACATGTGCAATACGTTTCGTTCCAAATTAATTTTCTAACGAATTTCGACAAATTAGTTAATTCGGAAATACCTGAATTAACGAAAACCCGTTTAACGAATATTCGTAAAATCCAAACTAATAACAAACTAATAATAACTTAAATATTAAATTATAGGTATTGGACTTGTCTTTCAAATTTGGCTGTTAGTGAACGTAACTAATACGAATTTTTCTCTAGTCGTCTGTCCCGGACAGCACTAGAGATAGGCTCCACCTCCAGAGGCAGGAAACACAAAAATCCATAAAGGGCGGCTTCCATCCCTCTTCCCCTGTCTTTGTGTTTCCTCCACCGGAGGAGGAGGCTAGATGGGAGCTCTCCTTCCCCTGAGCCTAGGCAGGGCTGCCTATGGCGGAGGGGGAAGGAGGTCTTCAGGTATCTGTAAGCAGGGATGGCAGGCATCTAAGTCCCCCGGTCAGGCTGCAGAGAGCTGATACCAGCGTCCTCCTCCATGGATAGCCCAGGGAGGGCTGGCGCTCCCTGCACAAGGCTCACGGCAGTCTGATGGCCAGATACTGTGGTATCTTGGCGCGAGTCCAGTAGGGGGCGGGCGTAGGCCTCTAGTTCCGGGACTTCCAGCACATTACTTCCGGGTCGTGCGGTGAGCGTGGACGCCGGATCCATGGCTTCTTGGGTGGAGCGAGTTGGAGCGACACCAGAGCAAATTTGTCGAGCAGCAACATGGTCAAGCTACTCGACTTTCATAAATCATTATAGATTGGACCTTATCTCAGTGCAAGTCCAAGTGTTTGGGAGAAAAGTCCTCCAAGCGGTAGTCCCCCACCCCCCCCCCCCCCCAATCTGGTAAGTTCTCATCAATCCTCTCTAGTGCTGTCCTGGACAGACGACTAGAGAAAACCAGAGTTAGACTTATCGGCAACTCTGTTTCTGGGAGTCGTTGAGGACAGCAAGGATTCCCTCTCTATATGCTGTTATAAATTTGGACGAGTCTTTTTTTTTTTTTTTTTTTTTTTTTAGAAGCCGTTCCAGGGAAGTTCTCGGATAAAGACTGGGGAAGAGGGACAGAAAGCCGCCCTTTATGGATTTAAATTTCGTGTTTTCTGCCTCCAGAGGTGGAGCCTATCTCAACTCTGTTTCTGGGAGTCGTCCAGAACAGCACTAAACGGTAAGTCCAACAATAATAAATAATAATAAAAAGTTATTACTATTATAATTTGTTTCGTTCCGTTCACCAACAGCCAAATTTGAAAGGAAAGTTATTAGTTATTCTTTCGGATTTTCTTTCTTATTTTCGAATTTACGAATCACGCTCATACCGAATGACCCTGAAAAAAAAAAAAAAAAAAGAATGAAATGAACAAATTTTTCGGCAGTGCACATGTCTACTCTGTAGCTCCTCCATAGATGGGGGAGCCACCCAAAGGCCGGCCATAGATGGTTCATCAGGAACCGGCCGAAATTCGAACTGTATGTGGGCAGGCTGATTGTACCAAGTCGATCAATCGACTTGGGCACAACTGGGCGGCACAGTGGTGTAGTGGGTAGCACTTTCGCCTAGCAGTAAGAAGGGTCGCTGGTTCAAATCCCAACCACGACACTACCTGCCTGGAGTTTGCATGTTCTCCCTGTGCCTGCGTGGGTTTCCTCCGGGTACTCCGGTTTCCTCCCACACTCCAAAGACATGCTGGTACGTTAATTGGATCCTGTCTAAATTGGTCCCTAGTATGTATGAATGTGAGTTAGGGACCTTAGATTGTAAGGTCCTTGAGGGTAGGGACTGATGTGAATGTACAATGTATATGTAAAGCGCTGCGTAAATTGACGGCGCTATATAAGTACCTGAAATAAAATAAAATAAAAAAACTAGCCTGCCAGATTCACTTGTAATTCTCTCTAACCACTAGCAATAATCACTGTCTTCTCCTGGCGGGGACACAACCCCCGCCCCCCGCCGGGAGCAGATGATTGCTCGGATCCCCTGTCAGCATTGTCTGTATTGATGGGGGAATCTTGCAATTTTTTTTCTTTCTGTAACCCGTGGTTGCAGGAAAGAAATTTGCATGGTTTATGGCCTGTTTTTTAAAGTGTTTGTTAACCCCAAAAAAAAAAAAAAAAAAAGAAAATTCAGATTCTGGTCCCTTAAAACAGATTACACTGCACAGTGCTTGTGCTGTGTAATCTGCCCCCCTCTAAACTGTAAAAAAAAAAACCTCCCTGAATCTGCCATTACAATCAGCCTGCCCACACTATACTGACCACGATAACCAGGGCTACTCAACCCTGATCACTGTGGTCAGAGTGCATCTCTCCGTCATATGCTGCCCTGCTCTCCTCTTCTCTCTCCTCCCTCACCCCCTCCTTCCTGCCTGTCAGCTGTGTCTCTGTCTGAAGACAGCTATAAAGAGGTATCTAGAACGCTCGTTTTTACGAAGGACTTGCGTAGTGTGGTATGCCAGCCTCTAATAGAGGGGGCACTGAACAGGAGGGAGGGGCCAGGATCACAGAAGACAGACCTGAGAAGAGGAGGATCTGGGCTGATCAAGGTCATTGTTGTTCCACTACATTCTAAGGCTCCCAGTCCATCGGTTGTCATCTGGAATACCATACTTTTAACAGCTCTCACTGATCCTCTGTAGTGGGGGATCATGAGTCTCTGGTAAGCGGCCATTTTTTACCTGTGGTGGTGGATCAAGCACTTTTTCTTTACACAGCAGGAATTTTCGTTGATATGAAGTTGTCTATATCACACTGGTGATTTATTTTTCGCACATGGACTTAAGTTTATTATTTATCAAGCAATCTATAGTTGATGGACTATTACTTTGTCAACTCTAAACAGGTAACCTATAAAAATTTTTAAAGCGTTACCTATGGAGATTTTGAAATTTGGCGCCATTCCACGAGTGTGTGCAGCATGACATGTTGGGTATCTATTTACTCTGTGTAATATCCTCTTTCACATTATACACAAAAATTGGGCAGACGTTACTGTTTCTATTGGGGTTTTTTGTTTCCAAAAAAAATTGCTGTGCAAATACCATATGACATAAAAAGTTGCAACGACCGCCATTTTATTCCCTAGGGCAGTGATGGTGAACCTTGGCACCCCAGATGTTTTGGAACTATATTTCCCATGTTGTACATGCACTCTGCAGTTTGGTTGAGCATCATGGGAAATGTAGTTTCATCTGGGGTGCCAAGGTTCACCATCACTGCCCTAGGGAATAAAATGGTGGTCGTTGCAACTTTTTATGTCATATGGTATTTGCGCAGCAATTTTTTTAAGCTCATTTTTTTGTTTAAAGCAGCAGTTTCCTACCAGCAATCCAATGTCCAGAAATACTTTTTTGAACATCCTGTGTGCATGTAGCCTTGGATGAAACTGTAAAAACAGGCAGATATAAAAAAATACAGTAACGTGTATTCATTTAAAAAAAAAAAAAAAAAAAAAAAAAATCTGTTTATAGCAGAGAGCAGATACCGCTGTCATCTCTCGGCTGAAAGACACAGTGGAGTTGATTTACGAAAACGGGAGAGTGCAAATTCTGGTACAACCGTGCATGATAGCCAATCAGCTTCTAACTTCAGCTTGTTCAATTTAAAAAAAAAAAAACAACAAAAAAAAATGGAGGCTAATTGGTTTCTGTGCACAGCTGCACCATATTTTGCACTCTACAGTTTTTTAGTAAATCAACCCCTGTGTCTACTCCACACCATGCAGTGCCATTCATATATTGTAGACCACGGTGTCTCAGAGGATTGTCTCTGCATAACGCTGTCGAGAGAACTCTATGATTGGAGGACAGGCAGGTCACATGACTTTGACAGTCCAAAGCTCTCCTCAATTTTTTTTTCTCTTCTTTTTATTCCTTCATCAAATATTTTAAATGGAGTCCCAAAGCCAGCAAAGCATAATGCACATTTTGAAGCACTCCACTCTGCTCTATAAATTTGCTGGTAATTTTTTTTTTTCCCCGTAACAGCTATATAGCTACAATAAGGCTGTACTACTACTTTTATAATGTTTAACTGCAGCTTCTTCGATTACATGAATTTATCTTCATATCTGCTTCCTATTATCCTCTGTACTGGGGCACCTGAGAGAAGGAGAGCAGCACAAAGGGCCAATCGGTGTTTGTTGCAGTACAACTGTGACCAAAAGTTTTGAGAATGACAAAAATATTCATTTTCACAAAGTCTGCTGCCTCAGTTTTTATGATGGCAATTTGCATATACTCCAGAATGTTATGAAGAGTGATCAGATGAATTGCAATTAATTGCATAGTCCCTCTTTGCCATTGAAATGAATTTCATCCCATAAAAAAAATTTCCACTGCATTTCTGAAGAAGGCTTCAGGGCACCCAAGAAAGTCCAGCAAGAGCCAGGTCTCCTACAGTTGATTCAGCTGCAGGATTGGGGCACCACCAGTGCAGCTTCCTCAGGAATGGCAGCAGGCAGGTGTGAGTACATCGGCATGCACCATGAGGAGAAGACTTTTGGAGGATGACCTGGTGTCAAGAAGGGCAGCAAAGAAGCCACTTCCCTCCAGGAAAAACATCAGAGACAGACTGATATTCTGCAAAAGGTACAGGGATTGGACTGCTGAGGACTGGGGTAAAGTCATTTTCTCTGATGAATCCCCTTTCTGATTGTTTGGGGCCTTTGGAAAAAACCTTGTCCTGAGAAGAAAAGGTGAGCGCTACCTTCAGTCCTGGGTCATGCCAACAGTAAAGCATCCAGAGACCATTCATGTGTTTGGTTGCTTCTCGGCCAAGGGAGTGGGCTTACTCACAATTTTGCCTAAGAACACATCCATGATTAAAGAATGGTACAAAAACATCCTCTGAGAGCAACTTCTCCCAACCATCCAAGAACAGTTTGGTGAGGAACAATGCTTTTTCCAGCATGATGGAGCACCTTGCCATATGGCAAAAGTGATAACTAAGTGGCTTGAGGGGACAAAACATCAACATTTTGGGTCCATGGCCAGGAAACTCCCCAGATCTTAATCCCATTGAGAACATGTGGTCAATCCCATGTTGTCAAAACCCCACAAATTCTGACAAACTTCAAGCACTGATTATGCAAGAATTGGCTGCCATCAGTCAGGATGTGGCCCACAAGTTGATTGACAGCATGCCAGGGCAAATTGTAAATTACACTTAATGTCATTTTCAATAAAAGCCTTTGACACTTATGAAATGCTTGTCATTATACTTCAGTATACCATAGTAACATCTGACAAAAAGATCTAAAAATGGTGAAGCAGCAGACTTTGTGAAAATTAATTCATATTTGTGTCATTCTCAAAACTTTTTTGGCCAACAGCTGTACACACACGTGCCGACAGGTGGACTGCATAGAGTTGCTGCTGCTCCTTTATTGTCCAATGAGCAGGCTGGGTGTGGGCCTTTGACCATACTGTACTGCCAACCCATTAGCTGTCAAGAATCTGACCATGTTGAAAGATGGGGTGTCTAGAACAAAAAATATGATGGGGTGGCGATAAAATTTTTGTATTTATACCCTTCCAGACCCCCCCCCCCCCCCCCAACTTTTTATGCCATGACTTACTTCCACAATTGAGCAACTTTTAAATGTCTTGTACTCTGTTACTGCAATTGATTTTGTACCTCCAAATTAAAAACTTTTGGTATATAAAAAGAAAAATGTATTTGTTTGCCTAGAGTTTCGGAAAATAAATATAACCAAAACTTCTGTGCTGCCCGGTTCTCGTTTCATTGTACAGTGTGTGTAAATGGCTGACCATTCTTTGCTCTTTCTATAGGAAGTCTTATCGGGAGTCGTGGTGGTGATGAGTAAGGACACGGTTCAGCATCAAGGCATCACCCTCACAATGGAGGGGTCTGTTAATCTGCAGCTTAGTGCGAAGAGCGTTGGTGTGTTTGAGGCCTTCTACAATTCAGTAAAGGTAAATATACTATAGCAGAACGTAATGCTCCATTTCCGTTCACACAGGGTCCTCTTCATCTCTTAGGTACTGGGCGGTCCTCAATAATGCATCTGTGTATGTTGAGAACCGTGAAAAATAGCACTGGACACATAGGGTTGAGACTCTGTCATTGCTTTCTTAGTCACATTCCACCCGGCCTATAGCAAAATGACGGCCGGGCAGTGGCTCTCCCGTTCTAACTGGGCGTCATATGGCAACCAGCAAAATAAGCCACTTATGCGCCCCGATCTGTAGTGGGTGGCGATCGGTAGTGGGGTGTGTCGCTCCAACACACTGCATCTCCGATCACGGTAAATGTGTTGAGCTCTTTACCATGTGATCAGCTGTGTCATCTCTCCTGACAGAAGGGATCTGCACTGATAATTGCAGTGATTATCAGTCCAGGCCCACCAGTGATGCTTGTCGGTGCCCATCATTGCCGCCCATCATTGCCACCTATAGGTGCCCACAAAGACTGCCCATCATTGCCACATCAGCGCACATCAGTAAAGGAGAAAACATACTTATTTACAAATTTTTATCACAGAAACACAGAACTTTTTTTTTTTTTATTTAACAAAAAATAAAAAAGCCAGTTGTGATTAAATACCACCAAAAGAAAGCTCTATCTGTCTCAAAAAAATGGTAAAAATGTTGTTTGGGTACAGTGTTGCATGACCGTGCAATTGTCAGTCAAAGTGCAATAGCGCTGAAAGCTGAAAATGGGCCTGGGCAGAAATGGGGTGAAAGTGCCAGGTATTGAAGTGGTTAAAGTATTGATGTTGATGTGAAAATTCTGGTTCCAAGACTATGGTCTCCTTGGCTTGTAGCACAATGTAACAAAAATGGAAATTGATGCGCCACACCACTGTTAAGAGGTGCAGATACAACTTTATTCCAATAAAAGTCAGGGTAACAATCCAAAAAGTGCCCAATGTGTTTCAGGTGTTCCCTTCATCATGGCTAGAAAAACACAGAAGGACATCTCTGTATCAATCCGATGTCACATGTATTGATATGTAGATGTCCTTATGTTTTTTTTCTAGCTCTAAATAAAATGTGTTGGCTACTTTTTGGATTGCCTCCCTGACCTTTTATTGGGATAAAATTGTATCTAGACCCCTTAGCAGTGGTGTGGCACGTTGGTTTCCATTTGTGACTGCAGGGGCCCACACAGCGGTCATTGCATTGAGGCCTGCATTGACCATGTCCTCAGTCTGATACTGAGCGTCATTCAACCTGGAAGATGCTGGATATCTTGTGGTGGAAAGGAATTACTACCTGAGGCTTCAATTTTCCCAGTGGAGGTTAAAAAGACCCCTAATTGAAAGCCTGGAAGAAATCCAGAGTCAATTTGCAGGAAGTAAAAGAGCACATAAATGTGATACTTGCTAATGATAAACTACCCTGCTTCCTCAAAGACTTGCAGCCCAAATACCAAAGATTTGGAACCCATGGCTTAATTATGCCATTTCCTCTCTGAATCCCTCTGTCCTTGGCTGTCTATAGTTTTTCACCTTGGTTTTGGTCCTGGGCCCCTCGGAAAAAAATTCCTTGCCCCACTCGCTCTACCTACTTCTTCCCATTCCTTTTTTCATCATGACTCCCTTTTCCCCTTGAACAATATCTCCCCCCCCCCCCCACCCCTTGGATGACTATTACAAGTAATTGCACAATGCTGCCCTCTATGGTTGGAAGTTCATAACCTACCTAGTAGGTCCCGGAGAACCCACTGTTGAATTTCACCACCTTGTATGCCTTGATCTTTGCTGCCTCTGTATGTTGGTCCATTGCCAGCATTGCCATATTATCCGACACAGATAAAAATGCATTCTAAATGCATCTGGGTCAGTTTTTTTTTTTTCATTTCTGCCTGGATTGTTGCTTTAGCCCGGGTTCACACCTATGCGAATTAGGTGCGGCTTACACCGCATCTAATTCGCAGGACATTTTAAAATACATTCATATGAATGCATCTGGTTCACATATGTGCGTTGCATTCGCACTGCGCATTGCACAAAAAACGTGTGCGTTTTTTGGGCATTGCGGTGCGAACTACAAGCCTATTATCTCCTATGGGAACGCATCTGATTCGCAGATGCATTGCGTTCTGAACAAGGATTTTCTCTTTCTCCTCACTACACCTCCCCCTCTCCCCCCCCCTCCCTCCCTCCCTCCCCCCCCCCTCTCCCTGCTCTCTAATCCTGAGCAAAAACGCAATGAATCCGTTGAACAGGAGATTGTTATCTCCCCAGTGAAACCTGAGCTTCAATTCGCACCGCACATGTGTGAAACCAGGCTTAAAGAGTAAATCCACTCCAAAAACATTCCCCTCTGGGTGATCTATGTACATTGCAGGGATTTTAACAAACTTTGTTGCAGATTCATACCTTGTTGTTATTCTGAAGAAATCGATCTGTTTCTTTGTCCATGTGCGGAGTGAATCTGTATGGGAGTGGTTTTATAATTATCAATTAGCTGCTGCACTTGCAGGGCTCTAATAAGGACATTAGCGTGGTCTGCATCCCTTTTTAGACGTGATTTTCCTTTGGCAGTATCTCACAAGACATTTTTGTTGCAGGGGATACCAAAAATCTGACTTGTATTTTAGTGCAGACTTCTGGGAAAATCAATAAGCCAATCACACAAGCCAGAAATTACATTTTCACGGGGTGTTTTATACCATCTGTGTACAGAAGGCCTCCAGGTAGCTATATTGCATTGCATTTTACATAAAATTACAGAGATGCAGATTGAAAAGGAAAGATAGTTTTTAATAACATTAAATCACAATATGACTTGAGTTGCCCTTTAACATAAGTCTTTGGCTAGTCTGTATAGAGGCGCATGTAATCCCTTATTTAATATTAAATCACTAAATGCGGCGATTGATTTATTTCAGCCAATTCAAATCATCAGCAGCACTGTAGAGATGGTTAAGCCAGGAAAAGTTCCCAGTGGTAAAACAGAAATTCCTTTTGAATTCCCCCTTGTCATGAAGAGCAATAAGGTCCTATATGAGACGTACCATGGAGTCTTTGTCAACATTCAGGTGAGTGAGGCGGCTTTCCATACACTCTGTGTGTTCTAGGAATGTGTTTTCATTCTGGTCACAGGCAGTAATGGAGTGTGACCCAGAGCAATACAAATAAAACTGCATGTTTCTGCATTATGAAGCATAAAAAAACTAATTATTTACTCACAAATGCAACATACATTTGCATGATCTTGCTGTAAATATGTGCAAAATGCAGCACTGATATTTTTTTTTGTGTACTAAATGTCTTCAGTGTGCAAATGAATTTTTCTTGCCAAAGCAGAGTCAGTAATTAGCTTTTGGGATATGACTCTATCTTAGCAGTGATGTGCAACTACGCATCAGTTAACGGCTCTCTGCTCTGCCCCTCGAGCACTCACTGGAGCGCTGAGCTGTGGAGGGGGCAGGAGCGGCTGGCTCAGGCTCTCAGCGGCTCACTGAGAGCCTAAGCCAGCTGCCGGTCCAGGCATCTGCGTGGATCCCACCCATATGGTCGGGATCGTTCCAGAGCTTGGGTGGGCTCTGTGACATCAGCCAACAGCGTGCTGTCGGCTGAAACGAGTCACAGGAGTGCAAAATGAGCTGCACTCCTGTGATCCATAGAGGTACGGCCAAAAAAGCTTTGGACATGCTTCTCCTTTAGGCCGGGTTCACATATCTGCAGCTGCGGTTTACAGCATGGGGTCGGTTGCGTTCCTGTACACTGGTTCAGGTGTGGTTCCTGTCCGCATTTTAGACTGAATTCGCACCTGAACCGGACCTAAACATGCACCGGAACACTTTTTCAATCCGGACCGTGGCCACCCAGGACATGTGTGAACCGGCTTCATTGAGAGCCGGTCACACTTGCCTGTCATGTGAACTGAATGCCAGCAAACCCCCATCTAATTTGCATATGTGTGAACCTGGCCTTAGAGGCAAGTGTGACTGCCTCTCAGTGTAGCCAGTTCAAACATGTCCGGGGCGGCTGCGATCCGGATTGTAAAAGGGTCCGGTGCGTGTTTGGGTCGGGTTCAGGTGCAAATTCGGGCTAAAACTCGGACCTGGAACGCACCAGACCTCATGCTGTGAAACGCGGCCGCAGATATGTGAACCCGGCCTTAGGCATTTTTACACAGACAAACATGTTCTATTGAGAGTGCAATGGAAGTTTAAGCAACAGGACAGTTTAAATATGTTGTAAGAAGTCTTATTACACACTGGGGGAGATTTACTAAAGCTGGTCCACTCAGAATCCGGCACAGCTGTGCATGGAAGCCAATCCGCTTCTAAGGTATGTTTGTTTAATTAAGCTTTGGCAATAAAACCTGGAAGCTGATTGGTTACTATGCAGAGCTGCACCAGATTTTGCACTTGCCAGTTTTGGTAAATCTCCCCCATTATTTGTTGCTCCTGTCCTGTGGGCGACAAATGCTTGTAGCATTTTGTTCCATTTTTCCCATTGCTGACATAGCATGGTGTACAGCAGGCTCCCCTCCCCCCACTGTTTTTCTTGTTCAATAATTGCTATTGTAGGTATATCAAAAATGTACAGCAATGCAAACGCACCTAGTCAGGGGTTACAACTGGCGACATAGAGAACATAAGTGTACATACACAGCATAAGCAAAGGAGGAAGAGCCTTCTTCTCAAACAGACACATCCAACTTGAACAACACATATTTTGGGGGGGAAAACCCCATAATTACCAAGGTAGTCAGGACCTTTATGTCAACACCTCCTTAGTGGGCAATCCTGACACCAATAGACAGCCAAAAGGGGCTGAAAAACCCATGAAAAGAGCAGAGAGCAAGACAGGGGAGAGAGGGAAAAGTAAAGTAAAAAAGATAGAAGAGGGGTAAGGCTGGATTCACACCTATGCATTTTTGCATTTTGAAGATTTGCACTACATTCCATTTAACATGGTTTCCTATGGAACACGTTCTGTAGTGCAAATCTGCAAAATGCAAAAAGAACAAAAAATGCCATAGGTGTGAATCCAGCCTAAGGACCCGGGGTCACTCAAAACATCAATTAGAGCCGACCCATGCTTGTCAGGGGGAAATCAGGGAAGGCGTACGTCAAACATGGTTCCCAGATTTTGAGGAACTTGGCGCGTGTGTTGTGGAGAATACTAGACATTTGGACGGTATCGGTGTGTGGTGTGTGTGGTGTTTTTTTTTTTGTTTTTTTTTTAAACTTTTTTTTCAATTTAACTTTTTAAATATTTGTTTATTACAATTCTTTTGTGTGTTTTTTTTTTTTTTTTTTTTTTTTTTATATATATATATATATATATATATATATATATATATATATATATATCTATCTCAGCCCTGTTTGGGGGGGGGGGGTGGCTTTGGTGAGATATCAGGGTTCTTAACAGACCCCTAACATCTCCCTTTTGAGACAGAGAAAAGGACTAAGGACACAGATTCCCCAGTCCCTTTCTCTGTAGCCTCAGCTGCACTGAAGATGAATGGACAGGAGACAGCGGCTCTTCACCATTCATAAACTGAGACATCGTAAACAGTTTGCAATGCTCAGGTATGAATGGACAGAGTCAGTGATCACTGACTGTTCATTCAGAAAAGGAAGGAGTCGGTAAATGACATATATACCGGCTCCTTCCTCCGCTCTCCATCCTGACCAGAGGAGCACAGAGGGGGACTGGAGGAGGACACAGGGGACAGTCAGGGGTGATTGGTGGGGGAGTTGCAAGCACCGATCTCTCTGTATAGATTTCAATAAAGCAGCTGACAGCTGCGGGGAAGGAGAGAGGGCGGCTCCTAGCTGTTTTATTTAAATCTATACAGGGATATCGGGGTGCTTGTAACTCCCTCCACCGTTGCGGCGTTCATCCCCCTGACTGCCCAGGTTTCAGGTCAAGTATCGGAGCATTTGCCTGAGTACAAGTACTCAGGCAAATGCTTGGTATCGGCACCAATACTAGTACCGGTATCGGTGCAACCCTACTGACCGCAAAAAAACCATGATTGTAGTTCTAACCCCTCACCGTTATATCCAAATCTATTAAAAAAAAAGAAAAAAGAAGTTTTGCCTTTTTAGTCAGATCTTAACATTCCACTTCAGTCAGAACATATATTTAGTTTTGTATTGAGCAGACCCTTACTTCCACATCGGGACACAGATGGGAATATCTCCTTACTTGCTGTCAAGACAGGCTAAAATGTTTTTAGTTTTCGAGTAGGAAAAATTCTGAAGTTTTTTTGTTAAACTTTTGTTACTGTCTGCATCCTCATTAGGGAGATTTTCTTTTTTCCTGTCCTTGTGACCCCTATTAGAATTAAAAGGCACCTGTGTCACCAGCATAAACAGCAATTAAAAAAAACCCCATAGAAGTTCTAACCCTTCACCGCTCTGCAAAAAATTGTGTTTTCTGCCTCTGTATGTAGCCATTTGTAATTGATATTGGGACTGTCCTGTGTTTCTTCCAGTACACCCTCCGCTGTGATATGAAGCGATCTCTGCTGGCCAAAGACTTGACTAAAACGTGTGAGTTTATCATTCACTCACAGGTAGGTGCTGCACAGAGGTGTCACCAAAGCTGGACACAAATGGGGCAATAAGATTGTAGATCTAGCCTATTATACTTAGGGGTTCAGTCACACTCGCAGCGTTGCTGAGCGTAAGAACAAGTCAATGCAACAATGCAATTTCCTTTATGTACTTTAACATCATTTGATACCACTGTGCTACATTGGCGTGCCTTGAAAAAAAAATAGGATATGTTCTATCCCCTTGCAGTACTTTCTGACATACTGTAATGCATCACAATGCACGGCAGCACATACAGCCATGGCCAAAAGTTTTGACAATGACACAAGTATTAATTTTCACAAAGTCTGCTGCCTCAGATTTTGTTTTTTTTTTGTTTTTTTTTTCCATAAAGATTTTTTTTAAGAGAAAGAATAACATACTGAGATTTAGGACAGTAGTTGTATGGTTAACAATTGGTAAAACATATTTGTGTTGTGAGAGTCATGTAGCAATGCATAAACCTTGAGAACATTGCTCCATTTCCGAGTCATTCTACAGGTCCATGCGGACAACAGCTATGAGCTGCAAGTAGCTCAAACAACAAGGTCATTTAAAGGTCTATTTGTTTATGGATAAAGTGGTCTTGGTCATCGATTTCTAAGCGGTAAGTGGGCGTAATCGGTTGCGGTGTAGGTTAGGTTCAACGCCGGGAATATATTGGTAATATGTTGAGGTTATGGTGAATGCGATGGAATGGGCTTAAGTGGTATATGCATGTTGTTCTTTTGAGAGAGGCTTGGTTAGGGGAGTGGGGGGGAGGATGAAAGCATGAGGTGCCTCAGACTTCATGATGGCAATTTGCATATACTCCAGAATGTTATGAAGAGTGATCAGATGCATTGCAATTAATTGCAAAGTCCCATTTTGCTATGAAAATGAACTTCATCCCCCCCCCCCCCCCCCAAAAAAAAATTTCCACTGCATTTTTCAGCCCTGCCACAAAAAGGACCAGCTGACCTCAAGTCAGTGATTCTCTCGTTAACACAGGTGTCAGTATTGACGAGGACAAGGCTGGAAATTACTCTGTAATGCTGATTGAGGCCAGGTTCACACTGGTACGACACAACTGTTGTACGACTGTCGATCCGACTTTTCCCTGCAACATCGGTCCTACTTCCATCTGACTTGAATGAACAGGATATGATTTTGCTCTGACTTTGAGATAGTCTGACTTGTCCTTTGACCAATCAAAACAATCTCAGTGTGACATAAATTCCTTTTCCTGCTGCTGTAATCACCATGTCAGATGTCACAAGTCGAATGGTAAGGACAAGGATCTGACTTCAGTGATATTGATTGGGCTGAAGTAGTCGGACCAAAGTAGTGCAGAAACCTTTTTCAAAGTCAGACTGGCTTGTGTCAGACCAGACCAGTTAAGGCAGCTCTCATAGGGAACCATTGATTTGTACACATCATGTGAGATGTGCTCCCAAAGTCGGAGCGTATGTCACACCAGTGTGAAACAGGCCTGAGTTAGAAAAATGGACTTAAGCTTTAAAAGGAGGGTAGTGGTTTAAATCATTTGTTCTTCCTCTGTTAACCATGGTTTCTGCAAGCAAATATGTGCAGTCATCATTGCTTTGCACAAAAGGATTCACAGGCAAGGATATTGCTGCTACTAAGATTGCACCTAAATCAACCATTTATCGGATCATCAAGAACTTCAAGGAGAGAGGTTCAATTGTTGTGAAGAAGGCTTCAGGGTGC
>NC_133325.1:759209206-759231706 GCF_042186555.1 Aquarana catesbeiana | reverse complement strand
AAAAAAGTGTGTGTGTGTATGTATATATGTATATATGTGTGTATATATATATATATATATGTGTATGTATATGTATGTGTGTATATATATATATATATATATATATATATATATATATATATATATATATATATATATATATATATTTTTGGGAGGCTGTAAAGCATTGAAGATCGATTAGCAGATTGCTGTGCCACGCAGGTCTCCTGCAGATCTGTCAGTGTATCTGTGTGCCCATACATCCTGTATGGGCAAGCAGATATACTGACAGGAAGAATCAATGAACTAATCACGGCACTACACAGCGCCGTGGTAGTTCATTGAAAACTACAAGCCGACAGCCGCAAAGGATGTTGGGGCTTGTAGTTCATTCACACACAGAGCTGTGTGAATGAATGACTTGGCTGAGTGGGTGGAGCCCCACACGGCCACGCTGATTTCAAAAAGTGACAGCTAATACAGGGAAGTTCTCCCCATACTGTTACAGGGAAGGGGGGAGGATCAGGGAGCGGCTGCAGCTTTGGGAACATGTTACATATTCCACCCTAAAAATTGTGAACTTGTCCTTTTTTAAGAACTGCCATTTGTTAAGTCAGGCCTGCCCTGGACAATGACTTTTGGAACCTAAAGTTCTCTGGTGCCTGTGGGGGGATGAGGACATTTCTTGTCACTTTGATATACGAGGATCTTTGTATTGTCAGAGGCTGCAGGTCTTTAGTGTCCATCTCCATCTGGTCAGTGCAAAAGGACACAAATCTTTTGAAGTAGAACAATGTGTGTTCCTTCAGTTACTTCATAATCCGCCACCGAGCTGCTGTCTGGAACATGATGGGCTTTTTTGCTGCCCTGTGAATGTTCACAGCCTGCTTTTATTGCAGCGTAGAGAAATATTTGTTAATGATTTAAATGCCCCCTCCTGGAATTCTCTGTTCCTCTGTCAGTAATGTGTCGCCTGTCACTTTCCCCAGACGTTAATTCAGGGTGACTACTGATGGCGTGTGACTTGAAAACCGCCAACGCACTGAGGATCATTACTCTTAATCTGGCCAAGCTACTGCTTTGGAGAAGCTGCAGAGGAAGCAAAATAAGTTTTGTGCTTGGACCCATCCGAACAGTACAGTGTGAACCTTCCAAACGATCATAATATACAGAGTGGCAGAATGTGAGGAATTTGGCTTCTTTATAATTGGGGTAGAATTACAGTAAATTGGAACAAACTGTACTGTACACCTTAAGGTGCCGGTTTATAATACACACTGATCTGTGTGGGCCACTGGGAAGCATTTGACATTACAATGAAAGATTTATTGATGTGTACTATGAGCCGCAGCGTTTAAGGAGGCAATGCGCTTCTAGAGTTTCCTAAAGGTGGTAACATAGTATAGCACCATCAAAGTTTTTTATTTTATATTTCTTGGTGGTATATTACCCTTTCGGTGTCAGTTACCCAGTTTGCTAGACTTTTGCAGCAAGGGGTTAAATGGTTACCAAGTCCTTTAATATCTCCTATGGGTCTTAACCACTTGACATCTGGAAGATTTACCCCCCTTCCTGACCAGGCCATTTTTAGCAACACTACACTGCATTACTTTAACTGGCAATTGCGCAGTCATGCGACGCTGTACACAAAAAGGACAATTTTATTTTCCCCACAAATAATTTTCTTTTGGTGGTATTTGATTATTTGATCACCTCCTGCTTTTTTTTTTTTTGCGCTATAAACAAAAAAAAAAAAAACAACAATTTTTGGGAACTGTTAACCCTGCCTGTGTACCAAATGAGTCCGCGGTGCCTGCCTCTTGGCTCCTGCTGTGAATAATCACAGTGGGAGCGAGCCAGTGGTGGCGTGCATTTGCACTAACTACCAGGAAGTGCTGGATCGTATGTGTGTGTGTGTATGTGTATATGTATGTGTGTATGTATGTATGTGTATGTATATATATATATATATATATATATATATATATATATATATATATATATATATATATATATATATATATAAATTTATTTTTCATTTTATGCGATCCTGCACACAGCGGCTGTCCTGTAGCAGTGAAACTGCTATAGGGTGGTTACAGTGATTGTCAGCCTGAGACCTGACATACTGAAAATGCTCTGCAGCAAACTTAAATAATTGTGATGTGATCTTTTCTAAAAAAAAAAAAAAAAAAAAAAAAAATAACAATACTTACCTGCTCTGTGGAGTGGTTTTGCACAGAACAGCCCGGATCCTCCTTTTCTCGGTTCCCTGGCTGGTGCTCCCTGCCCCTCCCTCCTGCCGAGTGCCCCCCACAGCAAGCAGCTTGCTATGGGGCACCCAAACCGAGCTACAGTTTTTTTTGTGTGTCCATTCAGACACAGAGCCCCATTTGGCCCGGCCCATCTCTCTCTGATTGGCTAACTGACTTTGACAGCAGCGGGAGCCAATGGCACCGCTGCTGTGTCTCAGCCAATCAGAAGGGAGAGTCGGCTGAGGCACTTGTGGACATCGCTGGACAGAGATGGGGCTCAGGTAAGTATTAGGGGGGCTGTTGTACACAGAAGGTTTTTTATCTTAATGCAGAGAATGTATTAAGATAAAAAAAAAACCTTCTGCCTTTACAAACACTTTAAAGCAAATGTAAACTCAGTGAATGAAATTTAGAGCTGCAATTATAGGGCCTTATCACTGCAATTCTTTACACAAAAAAAAAACTCATATGCATTGTGCACTGTATGCTTTGGGAATTAAAAAAAAGAGAGGAGAGCCCTGTTATGTGAGCTGTCATTTACATGCTCTCCATGTGTGTACAATTGCAGGGTTTTATTTTTTGAATTTTTTTAATCCTGTGTTGCACCTCGGTGCTTCTGACCTCCAGTAGCCTCTTTGCAGCCACTTCCTCTCTACATGCACTCCAGCAACAGCTGCATGTTTTTTCATAGGCAGGTTTTCTGGTGGTGACAATGCAACCCAGGTGACCATGCAGAAGCACAAGTTGGGAGGCAGGGACAGAGTATTGTTGCCACAGGAAGTGCCTGGATAAATACTTTTATGGTATTATTTTAATGAAAGCTGTGGATAAAATATTGAAAATGGCTTTTTGGAATGACCTTATAAAGGAAAAAACGCCCCAGATGTCGCACACTGACAAAGCCCAACAGTGACTTTAGTAAGAGCAGCTTCAGCCCAGGCTGTCCCAGTCATGCCACCAACGCGTTTCACTCCAGGACGAAACACATTGGGGGTGTGGCCTGGACAGAGCCTAGTCTGGTGCTGCTCTTACTATAGTAATCGTTGGGCTTTGTCAGTGTGCATTATCTGGGGTGTTTTTCCTTTTATATTGCATCCATCTCTCCCCTGGCCTGCTCCCTCGGTGGAAGTCCCTGGATTTGGATAAGAAAGGAGCTTGGGGCGACATTCCTAATTCTTTTGGTTTTAGAATGACTTTACCTTATAGAAACTTATGAGATTGTCTTTATCGGGTTTACATCTACTTTAAAGCAGAGCACAGAGGCAGCCTGTCAGTGTCTATGCCTTACACAACAGATTCCACCACATACTGGTACCTGGAAGAAGCACAAACCTCTAAGGAAGGAAGTATAAACTGCTTGTTTAGGGGGGGTGGGACAGAGAAACTGCTAAGCTTTGTTGCATATTTTGGTCTATTTATCTGAGCCCCTGGTATGTCACCATGGCCCATTGAGGATGGTAAGGATGATATATTAGGGTGTTGGCAGTCAGAACTGCTAATTTTGCAAATGATCAGTCAGGAAACCAGTTGGACTGTATTAAGAAAATGTAGGTCTGTTTACCAGCTCCTTCATTGCAGTCTATGTACAGATTACTATTCAGATTTTAATTTTTATATCATGTTTTGGAACTGCTGCATGTTCGGGAGCTTTAGGCTCGGTTCACACTATTGTGAATGCGATTCCAGTGCTGGTTCCCACATTGCATGTCTCTGGTATGCAGTTTGCATTGCCCTATGCGAACCGCTAGGAGTGTCAATACAAAGTTAATGGCACCCCCAGAACGGTTGGCAGATCGCAGTGCAAACTGCCTAATGGTTCAGGAATCGCACTTCACCCATGCCTGCTGATTGGACACTTAGGGAGCAGCAGATTGATAGGGTCATCCTTCTGCTTACTTATTCAGAGCTTTGCACTCTTCTCCTATCCGCCTGTTCTTTGTCAGTACATTTGCATGCAGTACAAATTGTTTGCCCACCTTGCCTCTCCTTCTCCCAATCTGAATGTTGATGTATAGGAAATTGAAAAAGGCCGATACCTAGTCACATTCAGGCATTTAAATACATTTAGTGATGTCTTAATGATTATAAAGATGCATTGTTGTATCAGTGTGCGGCCTTAACAGGACTGGCTCTTGTTCTTCAGAGGGTCTCTCTACCGAGATTTCTTATCCGAGGTCACCTGGACTCCACCAATTGCTGCATCACACAGCCTCTGACAGGGGAGCTGATTGTGGAGACATCAGAGGTTGCCATTAAGAGTATTGAGCTGCAGCTGGTACGAGTTGAGACTTGTGGTGAGTTTGCAGTGTGGTTCTATGCTTCCTTTTAAACGCTTCAGCCCCAGGAGATTTGGCTGCTCAAGGACCAGGCCATTTTTTGTAATTCGGCACTGCGTCGTTTTAACTGACAATTGCGCGGTCGTGCGACGTTTATACTTTTTTGCTATAATTAATATCCCCATTTTTATTTTTATTTTTTACGGGACTGCGACATTATGGCGGACGCATCAGACACATTTTGGGGACCATTGGCATTTATACAGCGATCAGTGCTATAAAAATGCATTGATTACTGTAAAAATATCACTGGCAGGGAAGGGGTTAACACTAGGGGGCGATCAAGGGGTTAACTGTGTTCCCTCGTGTGTGTGTTCTAACTGAAGGGGGGAGGGGACTGTCTAGGGGAGATGACAGATCGCTGTTCATACTTTGTATGAACACACGATCAGTCTCTTCTGCCCTCAGAACCGGGATCTGTGTGTTTACACACACAGATCCCAGTTCTCGCTCTGTCACGAGTGATCATCGCTGGGCACTCACATCGGCTCCAGGGGCGAGCAGCAGGCGCACACCCCTAGTGGCTACAGGGCAAAGCGACGTAACATAACGTTGTTTCTCCCAGCTGTGCCATTCTGTCGCAGTAAAACTGTGGTGGCTGGTTGGCAAGTGGTTAAGTCATGAAACCATTTTCCTTGCACTTTTTAAACATTCACGTATCGGTTGCATTTTTTTTTTTCCCCCATGATTCTGCTGCAGGTGAGGTTAGCTGTACCTTGGCACTTTAAGTGAGGTTAAAGTTCCTCTGTTCTATGCTGTGAGCAGGCGGTGTCTCTTCTGCAATTAACTACACCTAGTAACCTGCACAAAGCGACCCCAAACTGGAAACTGAGCTGTGCATGGGCAGTTCAGGTTGCAGAGGTCGTCAGCCTGATTCCTGTGGGCAGGAATAAAGTCATCCCACGCCAGCTAATGAAGATGGCTGAAGACTACTAGCACACAGGAGAAGGTGCCGACCGGGGACTGTTTGGAAATGGCGTGTTAACACCTTAGTTCCACTTTATCTGACGTTGGTGCCACGTTCAAAGACCTGGGCTGAACCATTAAATAACCACTTCTTGATTCTGGGTAATGTTCTATGATTGGATAGTCTAGGCAGTACCATCAGTCACAACAGACCTAAGAATTGATCACGTTTTTCTGGTATTGAGGTACCTAATATATATACATGATTGGTGTGGGACATGAAGCAAGGATAAAGATGACAGACCCAGAGCCTACAATTTAAATATAAAAAAAAATGATGGATTCCATTTAAAAGGTTACTGTACTTTATTCTTTACAATCCTTGAATACAGTTGCTTTGCCTTAGCACTCTTACATAACACTACTTCACTGATTTCAGCACTGGCTGTGAAGGAGTTGTAGGTAAGGGGAGTGTATCAGAGGGCTTTTAGAAGTACACAGTCACTTTGTCACCATCAAGTGCAGGGTCCCATTGAGGTTGGTTTGGGTGGAGGAATTTATAGGAAGGTACAGCTGTCCTTTAAAGGCTTGAGGCCCCTTTCACAGGGGCAACGGATTCCGCTTGCTCAGTAGGTGGATCGCAGGTCCTGTCCGCTCCGGTACGCAGAGTAGACACAGCCCCGCTCTCCTCTATGGGGAATTCAGATGGAAACAGACCGCCTGTCCATTTTCATTCGATCCTATCCACCAAATGGATGGAAGATAGGACCACCATCCGTCTGGATTTTGCAGGCAGGATCAGATTGGATAGCAGCGTCTGCTGACATCCAGTGTTTCATAGGGGAGACTGCAAGGTCTGATCAGATCCCCCTGAAAAACTGATAGGTGGACCTGATCGAACAGCCCATGTGAAAGCGCCCTGAAGGGTTGGTCCACTTTTTTACAAAAAAAATATGTAAAGGTGAACTGACACTAGACACCCTCACTCCCTGGTGCCCGTTGTACTTACCTCCTGGGTTGCTGAGCTGTCAGCAGTTGGGGGATTTAAAATTCCAGCTCTTCTCCTTCAATGCTTCTGGTACAGATCAGATTGATTCTGATTGGACAGGGCTGTTACAGTGATGGCACTTGCCAATCAAAATTGATCTGGACCATCCGGAAGAGTGGGAAGTTCAAATCCTCTGACTGCTGGACCCCGGCTGTGGGGGTGCTGAAAGCTCGGCAACTCCGTAGGTAATTCGGGGCTTTTGTCTGGTGTGTGTTTTTTTTTTTTTTTTTCTTTTAACATTCTTTCTGTAAAGGTAAACAAATCCTTTAATTCATTTAGAAAAATGGTCAGGCCTAAAATCCTGACCTTACTTATCAAACAGCCATGATTTTATCACTCTTATATTATTGCAGGGTTATTATATCACTATAATGTTTTGAACAATGGTTTCAATATTTTCGTAGGCTGTGCAGAAGGCTACGCTAGAGATGCCACAGAGATCCAAAATATCCAGATAGCAGAGGGTGATGTGTGCAGAGGCCTCTCAATACCCATCTACATGATATTCCCCAGACTGTTCACCTGCCCAACCTTGGAAACCACCAACTTCAAAATAGGTGAAGTATCGTCTTGTACTCTGAGTGTGACGATGGGGCCCATTGCACCCAGCAGACTGTGTGCCAACTAAACTTTATTCCTCTTTGACAGAATTTGAGGTGAATGTAGTTGTCGTTCTCCAGGATGACCATCTCATCACAGAGAACTTTCCACTCAAGCTGTGTCGAGTGTGACATTGACTTCTACCACCTTCTGTTACCGGAGTCATCTGAGAACTGATCGGAGTGGAGCGTGCAAATTCCACAGCAAGATACAATCTAGAGGCACTGTCAAATCTGGTGATAACATTTGGTATTTTTGAGGTAAATATTCATCAGCTGGTTGAAAGAAGCCTACAATTGTCACTCATCTTCTGGAGAACAGAATTGGCCACTATTTCTGAACTTTTAATAAACTGTGTTCAGGATTGAAAGTAGCAGCTGAAGAATTAACCTAAATCTGAATTACAGTACTTCCATTTCACACACAACTCTCTAATAAGGGACTTTATGTTCTTCCTGTTAAGATGCCATGAAGTACAATTTAAGATATTAAAGTAAATGAATATTAATATTCACTTACACCTCCTGTGTTTCTGTTTTTTTCTTTTACACTTCTTCTCTAATAAATACCCACAAATCTTGACAGTCATATAGGGCCTGCTGTTAGTAGAGTGAACACCATGGGGGTTGATTTACTAAAACTGGAGAGTGCAGCTGTGCATGACAGCCAATGCTATGTGTCCTGTGCCTTTAGGGAGGAGTGGGTGGGCTCCCTCCAGGCTCACCTGCCCTCCGCCTATCCATTATAATGCATGTGCTTCCATTATGGAGGCTCTCAAAATTTAGAGTTTGGACTACAGAAAAGAGCCTTGATGGGACTCTGCAGCTTACGCATGTATTTGCAAATGTGTGCAGACTAAACCACTGTTGTTAACGCATACTGTTATGGAAATTCAGTCGTTTGCAGGCTGGTCGGTAAATTGAGCTGGGATTTTCTCTGGCTTTTGCTACAAAGGCAAATTCTAGTTGAGGGCATTGGCTTGTACTTGAGTAAATCAAAATTAAAATATATATATATATCACACACTGTGGTGAATTTACTGCCATAAAAACCAGATGAAAATCTGCCTGTCTGTGAGGAGACAGAAAGGTTCGAAGGGATAAAGTGAGGAGGCAGCAGGTAACAAAAAATAGTTTGCAACCCTGGAACCTCACTTCCCACACACAAGCATTTGGAATGCAAGATGTTCAAGTGTTCACAAAGGCTAACAGACATCCTCCCACTCTGGAATGTGAGGGCACACCTTCATACAGAGGAAGGCTTGTCTGAGGATTATGCAGACTTGGACTGCCAGACTTTGCAGGTGGACGAGAAGCCATCAGCTCTACATCAAAGGAGTGGAGTGGGTCAGAGAGGGAGAGGACCTTGCAGTCCACTCCTCAGGCTTCTTCCACTGAAAAAGGGGTGTGTTCTTACCACCAAATCTGGTTCAGTGTTGGGACCCTCACTTTTTAATCTTTATAAATGATATAGGGTGTGAGATTAAATGAAACATTTCAGTCTTTGCAGATGACACCAAGCTATGCAGTGTAATAATGTCCTTACAGGATGTCTCCAATTTACAAGCCGACCTCAATGCACTGTCTAAATGGCAAATGAGGTTTAATGTTGATAAATGTAAAGTTATGCACTTGGGGGGCTAAAAATATGCATGCATCATACATACTAGGGGGAGTACAATTGGGGAATCCATAGTAGATCATAAGCTTAATAATAGCATTCAATGCCAAGCTGTGGTTTCCAAAGCGAGCAAAGTCCTTTCTTGTATTAGGAGAGGTATGGACGACAGAGAGAGATATCATTTTGCCCCTTTACAAATCTTTAGTCAGACCTCATCTGGCATATGCGGTTCAGTTTTGGGCACCAGTTCTCAAAAGATATCGGGGAACTGGAGAAAGTGCAGAGAAAGGCAACCAAACTGATGAGAAGCATGGAGGAGCTCAGCTATGTATGAGGAAAGCTCTTGAGAAGGGGGGATAAGATTAACATGTACAAATACAATAGTGGTCCATGTAGTGAGCTTGGTGTTGAGTTATTCACGTTAAGGTCATCACAGAGGACAAGGGGCGCTCTTTACATCTAGGAGGGGAAAAAAAAGATTTCATCTCCAAATACGGAAAGGTTTCTTCACAGTAAGAGCTGTGAAAATGTGGAATAGATTCCCTCTAGAGGTGGTTCTGGCCAGCTCAGTAAATTGCTTTAAAAAAGGCCTGGATTCTTTCCTAAATGTTAGGGCTGCGGAAATTAACGATAAATTCCTTGATTAATCGTTAATATTTTTTTTTTTTTTTTTTTTTTTGATCGATCAAAATTTTTTTGAATGGGTAGGCTGCCTGCCCTGGGGCTGCTTTGGGCAAAGCTGTGGCTGCAGCGCTCCGCTCCCTACTCCACTATATGTAATACACAGTCTGCGGGCATCTCCCGCTGTGTGTCTCCGAGCTGAGTGTGAAAACTTTTGGCCGCGCTGCGAGAAGTCCCGCCCGCCTTCTAGATCAGCTCATGTGATAGACGTAGTGTTCTGTCTATCACACGAGCTGATCTAGGAGGGCGGACTTTTCTCACAGCGCAGCCAAAGTTTTCACACTCAGCTCGGAGACACACAGTGGGAGATGCCCGCAGACTGTGTAATCCAGGCAGAGGCACTGACTACAGTGAGGCTGCGATCATGGGCACGGTGAGACTGCATTATGGGAACAGTGAGGCTGCGATTATGGGCACGGTGAGAATGCATTATGGGCTCGGCAATGCTGCGATCATGGGCACGGTGAGGCTGACTCGTGACGTCCTAGCCATGCCCGGCTATATCCGGCTGTTGCCATAATAATGGTGCTAAATCAGCTAAAAGTAGTTGGATCTGTATGTGCGTTATAATTAATCGATTAACCACTTCAGCCCCGGAAGGATTTACCCCCTTCCTGACCAGAGCACTTTTTACAATTTGGCACTGCGTCGCTTTAACTGCTAATTGCGCGGTCATGCAATGCTGTAACCAAACGAAATTTGCGTCCTTTTCTTCCCACAAATAGAGCTTTCTTTTGATGGTATTTGATCACCTCTGCCGTTTTTTATTTTTTGCGCTATACACGGAAAAAGACCGAAAATTTTGAAAAAAAATGATATTTTCTACTTTTTGTTCTAAAAAAAATCCAATAAACTCAATTTTAGTCATACATTTAGGCCAAAATGTATTTGGCCACATGTCTTTGGTAAAAAAAATGTCAATAAGTGTATATTTATTGGTTTGCGCAAAAGTTATAGCGCCTACAAACTAGGGTACATTTTCTGGAATTTACACAGTCTTTAATTTATGACTGCCTATGTCATTTCTTGAGGTGCTAAAATGACAGGGCAGTACAAAACCCCCACAAATGACCCCATTTTGGAAAGTAGACACCCCAAGGAAATTGCTGAGAGGCATGTTGAGCCCATTGAATATTAATTTTTTTTGTCCCAAGTGATTGAATAATGAAAAAAAAAAAAAAAAATTACAAAAAGTTGTCACTAAATGATATATTGCTCACACAGGCCATGGGCATATGTGGAATTGCACCCCAAAATACATTTAGCTGCTTCTCCTGAGTATGGGGATACCACATGTGTGGGACTTTTTGGGAGCCTAGCCGCATACGGGGCCCCGAAAACCAATCACTGCCTTCAGGATTTCTAAGGGCGTACATTTTTGATTTTACTCCTCACTACCTATCACAGTTTTGAAGGCCATAAAATGCCCAGATGGCACAAACCCCCCCCAAATGACCCCATTTTGGAAAGTAGACACCCCAAGCGACCCCATTTTGGAAAGTAGACACCCCAAGCTATTTGCTGAGAGGCATGTTGAGTCCATGGAATATTTTATATTTTGACACAAGTTGCGGGAAAGTGACTATTTATTTTTTTTTTTGCACAAAGTTGTCACTAAATGATATATTGCTCACACAGGTCATGGGCATATGTGGAATTGCACCCCAAAATACATTCTGCTGCTTCTCTTGAGTACGGGGATACCACATGTGTGGGACTTTTTAGGAGCCTAGCCGTGTACGGGACCCCGAAAACCAATCACCGCCTTCAGGATTTCTAAGGGTGTACATTTTTGATTTCACTCTTCACTGCCTATCACAGTCTCGGAGGCCATGGAATGCCCAGGTGGCACAAACCCCCCCCCAAATGACCCCATTTTGGAAAGTAGACACCCCAAGCTATTTGCTGAGAGGCATGGTGAGTATTTTGCATCTCTCATTTGTTTTTGAAAATGAAGAAAGACAAAAAAAAAAATTTTTTTTTTCTTTTTTTAATTTTCAAAACTTTGTGACAAAAAGTGAGGTCTGCAAAATACTCACTATACCTCTCAGCAAATAGCTTGGGGTGTCTACTTTCCAAAATGGGGTCATTTGGGGGGGGTTTGTGCCACCTGGGCATTCCATGGCCTCCGAGACTGTGATAGGCAGTGAAGAGTGAAATCAAAAATTTACGCCCTTAGAAAGCCTGAAGGCGGTGCTTGGTTTTCGGGGTCCCATACGTGGCTAGGCTCCCAAAAAGTCTCACACATGTGGTATCCCCGTACTCAGGAGAAGCAACAGAATGTATTTTGGGGTGTAATTTCACATATTCCCATGGCATGTTTGAGCAATATATCATTTAGTGACAACTTTGTGCAAAAAAAAAAAAATAATAATTTGTCTCTTTCCCGCAACTTGTGTCACAATATAAAATATTCCATGGACTCGACATGCCTCTCAGCAAATAGCTTGGGGTGTCTACTTTCCAAAATGGGGTCATTTGGGGGGGTTTGAACTGTCCTGGCATTTTATGCACAACATTTAGAAGCTTATGTCACACATCACCCACTCTTCTAACCACTTGAAGACAAAGCCCTTTCTGACACTTTTTGATTACATGAAAAAAATATTTTTTTTTTGCAAGAAAATTACTTTGAACCCCCACACATTATATATTTTTTTTAAAGCAAATGCCCTACAGATTAAAATGGTGGGTGTTTAATTTTTTTTTTCACACAGTATTTGCGCAGCGATTTTTCAAACGCATTTTTTGGGGAAAAAACACACTTTTTTACATTTTAATGCACTAAAACACACTATATTGCCCAAATGTTTGATGAAATAAAAAAGATGATCTTAGGCCGAGTACATGGATACCAAACATGACATGCTTTACAATTGCGCACAAACGTGCAGTGACAACAAAATAAATACATTTTTAAAAGCCTTTAAAAGCCTTTACAGGTTACCACTTTAGATTTACAGAGGAGGTCTACTGCTAAAATTACTGCCCTCGATCTGACCGTCGCGGTGATACCTCACATGCATGGTGCAATTGCTGTTTACATTTGACGCCAGACCGACGCTTGCGTTCGCCTTAGCGCGAGAGCAGGGGGGACAGGGGTGCTTTTTTTTTTTTTTTTTTTTTTTTTTTCTTTATTATTTTTTTGCTTTTTTATCTTATTTTAAAACTGTTCCTTTCATTTTTTTTTTTTTTTAATCATTTTTATTGTTATCTCAGGGAATGTAAATATCCCCTATGATAGCAATAGGTAGTGACAGGTACTCTTTTTTGAAAAAATTGGGGTCTATTAGACCCTAGATTTCTCCTCTGCCCTCAAAGCATCTGACCACACCAAGATAGGTATGATAAAATGCTTTCCCAATTTCCGAATGGCGCTGTTTACATCCGGCGAAATCTAAGTCCTAAAATGCTCGTAGCTTCCGGTTTCTTAGGCCATAGAGATGTTTGGAGCCACTCTGGTCTCTGATCAGCTCTATGGTCAGCTGGCTGAATCACCGGCTGCATTCTCAGGTTCCCTGTTGAGACAGGAGAGCCAGAGAAAAACACGGAAGACGGTGGGGGGGGGGGGGGGGCATTCTCTCCCACTGCTTGTAAAAGCAGTCTAGAGGCTAATTAGCCGCTAGGATTGCTTCTACATGAAAGCCGACCGCTGGCTGAAAAGAATGATACCAAGATGATACCTAAACCTGCAAGCATCATTCTGGTATAACCACTCAAAGTCGTGAATGCTGTACCCGAAGACAAAAATATGGTTAACAATAAAGCACAGTAAACGGTAAAGTATAAAAAATTGCAGACCTGAAAAGCAAACATGATAAAACATAACAATAAAACATTGCAGAATAGAATACAGTAAAAAAGAGCAGAACAATAGAGAGAATAGAGAAAGAGAGAATAGAGAGAGAACAATAAAACGACAACTATTATTTTTTATTTTATATTTTTGTTTGTGTTTTTTTTTACACTTTTTTTGTAACTGTAACTTTTATAACTGTAACCGGTTCCAGGTTCGGGTCTCCCAAAATGCGATGGCATCTTGGGAGACCCTGTGAAAGTGTGCCTAGTCTGTGGAATGCTGTACCCTACGCTAATACTCAGCTAGTGAATGGTAGCGTTCAAAACATTCACCAATGCAAAGACCAGGATTGTCAGGACAGGAGGGACAATAATAGCGGGTGTCACGCCTATATCCGCGCTTGCTGCAGACACAACATCTTTTTTGGGGGGGTTCGTTGGGTAGGGGTACTCGGGAGGACATAAAAATGCCTCTCATGCAGCCGACTGCATTTGGTTGGGGATGTGAATGGGGGAAGTACGGGCGCTGCAGAAGTGGTGGGTTCCCAATTAGGATTGGCGAATGCAGCAGGAAGGGCACTATGGGCATGACGGGCCTGTGTTTGTCTTCTTGGTGGCAGCGGGACACTATTTGTGCTTGCCACCTCACCAGCTTGAACTGCACTTATGGGACTCGCCACGTCACCAAGTGTTACTGCAGTGCTGGTTTGACTACGACCGGGGTGTACTAGGCCGCTGGCGCTTGCCAGTTCACCAAAACGCTACCAAAAAAACTGTTAACGATCGCAGGGATCAGGCCTGACTCTGCGAACGCTGCAGTTATGCATTTAGTGTTTTGTAAGTGACAGTGATCGATCGATACTGCACTTGGGTGGGCTGGGCTGGGCCGGGCGGAGGGGCAAAACGCAGGTGCTAGCAGGTATCTGGGCTGATCCCGCTAACACTGCGTTTTTGGGAACCCTAAACTGCTGGGGACGCCAGTATAGATCTGATCGGATCAGATATTGATCAGTTCAGATACTATACCACTAAGGGAGGTGTACAGTGCGTGCGTGGGTGTTAGCGCTACTGGCACTAACCTGACGCTGCCTGGGGCTGGTGCTTGCCAGTTCACCACAACGCTACAAAAAAAATTGTTAGCGATCGCAGGGATCAGGCCTGACTCTGCGAACGCTGCAGTTATGCGTTTAGTGTTTTGTAAGTGACAGTGATCGATCGATACTGCACTTGGGTGGGCTGGGCCGGGCGGAGGGGTAAAACGCAGTTGCTAGCAGGTATCTGGGTTGATCCCGCTAACACTGCGTTTTTGGGAACCCTAAACTGCTGGGGACGCTAGTATAGATCTGATCGGATCAGATATTGATGCGTTCAGATACTATACCACTAAGGGAGGTGTACGGTGCGTGGGTGTTAGCGGTACTGGCACTAACCTGACGCTGCCTGGGGCTGGTGCTTGCCATTTCACCAAAATGCTACCAAAAAAACTGTTAGCGATCGCAGGGATCAGGCCTGACTCTGCGAACGCTGCAGTTATGCGTTTAGTGTTTTGTAAGTGACAGTGATCGATCGATACTGCACTTGGGTGGGCTGGGCCGAGCTGGGCGGAGGGGCAAAACGCAGGTGCTAGCAGGTATCTGGGCTGATCCCGCTAACACTGTGTTTTTGGGAACCCTATACTGCTGGGGACGCTAGTATAGATCTGATCGGATCAGATATTGATCTGTACAGATACTATACCACTAAGGGAGGCGTATGCTGCGTGCGTGGGTGTTAGCGGTACTGGCGCTTATCTGATGCTGCCTGGGGCGACGCATATCACCGCCGGGCGATCAGGGGGCTAAATCTTTATTCGGTAATAAACGGCGGGTGCCCTGACACTATAAAAAATAAACAAACTAACCAGCGTCACCCGTAACGGTTATACAGTGATCAGTGGTGAAAGGGTTAACTAGGGGGCAATCAAGGGGTTAAAACATTTATTAGATAGTATATGGGGGTCCCTGTCGCTATAAAACTCTGACGGCGAACCTAAATATTTACGTCCCTAACTAGCATCACCAGCGACACTAATACAGCGATCAGAAAAATGATCGCTTAGCGACACTGGTGACAGGGGGTGATCAAGGGGTTAAAACTTTATTAGGGGGGGTTAGGGGGGTACCCTAGACCTACAGGGGGCCTAACACTCACTGCCCTGACACTGTAACTGTCACAAACTGACACCAATACAGTAATCAGAAAAAAAAAAAAAAAAAACCTGCTTGGTGTCAGTTTGTGACGGGGGGGGGGGGGTGATTGGGGGGCGATCGGGGGGGGGGGGGGGGGGATCGGGGTGTTTAGTGTGCCTGGCATGTTCTACTGTGTGTGTGTGTGTGTGTGTGTTGGTGCACTTACATTGCAGTCTTCTCTCCTCGGCCCGGAACGGAAAATACCGAGCCGAGGAGAGATGACATCATTTCCTCTGCCTCTGTGTACAATACAGAGGCAGGGAAATGATCCTATTGGCTGAGAGCGATCGCGAGGGGGGGGCCACGAATGGATGGCCTCCCCCTCACCTCCGATCGCCGGGGGAGATTTGCCGACCGCCGCAGGCACCGGGGGGGGGTCCGATCGGACCCCCCACCCGCGGGCAGGCAAGGACGTACATACACGTCCTTTTGCCTGCCCGTGCTGCTCTGTCGACGTATATAGTCGTGCGGCGGTCGGCAAGTGGTTAAAAAAAAAAAAAAAAAAACGATCGAATGCGAAAATTTTAATCAGTAACCGTCCTACTAAATGTACATAATATAACTGGGTACGAACCTTTATAGGTAAAACTTGATCCGGGGAAAATCTGATTACCTTTTCGGGGAGATCAGGAGGGAATTTTTTCCCCTGCTGTAGCAAATTGGATCATGCTTTGCTGGGTTTTTTTTTTTTTTTTTTTTTAACTTCACCTGGATCAATTGTGGGTATAGGATTGTGTGTATAGGTTTTTTTTTTTGGTTGAACTAGATGGACTAACTATGTAACTATCCATGAAGAAAACATTGAGGGCTGGTCCAAAGGGATGTTGTCCCTTGAAAGGCATACATGTGAAATGCTTCTCACAAAATTGCACCACAGTCCAGCACTTTAGCTAAAGATCCTCAAAGCAGTGGTGGTTAGATCCTTTTTAGGCGTTTCACCCAGTCAGATCTGGTCTGAGAAAGCAAAGTCAAAACCAGAATTAGTAAGCAGTAGCGGGACAGGGTTGTCCAGCACCCAGAGCAAGGATCCAGAATTGCACGCACCCCCCCCCCCAATACATGCCATAGAATGGATGTACCACCCACCGTCTTTTTTTGGGCCTTTGCTTCACTGCGCTTAGGGCAACTTTCCCTCCTGCCCACCCCTTGTCCCAGCCCTGGGTGTAAGGTGGAACTTGCCAACGTGAATAGAGCGCTGGAGAAGGCTTTCAACTCTTTATTGGCTAAATTATAAAAAAAGAAGGGGTATTGGCTACCAGAACAGTAGATGTCTTGTTAAGGGGAGATCTGGCCGGATCCACAGAGGAAAGAGACTACTTCTCAACAAAATCTGCACCAAATGAATACAAGGCCAGCAAGCACTTATGGGGAGCAAACATCCTGTTGGGGTTTCCAATCTTCATAATAAAACAGTTTGAAGGACAAAAAGTTTCCTAGAACGATACCAGATCATGCGGTTTTAATTTAATCAGTACAGGAGTCGTCCAATAAAAATAATAGGAGGAGCTAGACCACACATGCGCTAAATGAAAGAATACACTAAATCACTTGTGACATATAAGATTTTATTGTACGATTAGTAACCTCTTCATGTTTGATATGAGACAAACCTGCAAAAAAAAAAAATGGACAATCATATGTATGAGGAAGGATCCTCTATTATCAGAGTAGTGCACATTGCATCAATAAGGGCTAGAATAGATTTATCTTGGAAGTTATAGCAGTAGACAGTAGTGTGACTCCTCATCTGTAACCATATCTGACAAGGACTTGAGGGATTCAGAATCATTCATTCTCTGTGACCAATGGCTTGGGAGTTGCTAAGGCTGTGGGCAAATCTAATACAGAATCTGCCGGCCAGGGTGTAGGCACTCGCTTATGGCCTCTAATGATCAGAGTCTGTAGATTACTGCATAATTTGAAACATAAATTCCTGCCTGACCATTGTAAAAAAAAAAAAAAAAAAAAAAAAAAACTCAGTTGGGAGGACCCAGCTACAACTGATGGAGCCAAGGACTCTGAAGACAAGGAAGAGGACTACATGACTCCAGACATTGGCACCATCAGTAAGTGCAATGCAAACAGCCACTGCACCTGGTAAAATAGGACTACCTTCCCCTAGTGTCTAGACTCAGACACGTTGCAGCCCAAAGAATCAAGGCCTGAAGTACTTACAAAACCTAGTAACAAGTGAGGGTCAGTGACCAATGTCATCCCCCAACTCCCTTTTTAATTCCATACTCTGTCTACTTCTACACAAATGGAAAAACATTCTGCCACAAGTTTTTTCCTGACACACCTCTCAGCTACCAGAGCCACCATAGGTTTCAAAGCACAGATATTTACTGCATATCAACAGAATTTCTCTACAATTTTCTATGCTTAAGATAGGACCTTAGACTTCTGGACATTCTATTTGTATCACAGAATATAAAGAATAATAAAAAAAAAAGTCACTGTAGACTCTTTGCAAGAGATGCTTCTTCATGCTGGACCCAGTGGATGACATCAGTAGTCCATGTTAGCCCCCTTCAATGGAAAAGAGGCAGCCCCCAATGCTCAGCCTGAGATCTTACATGCTGAAAATTGAAAATGCTCTGCAGCAAACGTAAAGCGATTGCAAAGTCTTTTAAAAGAAAAAAAGACTAAAAATAACAAACACGTTATACTTACCTTACCTGCTCTGTGCAATGGATTTGCACAGAGCAGCCTGAATCCTCCTCTTCTCGGGTCCCTGACTGGAGCTCCTGGCCCCTCCCCCCTGTTGAATACCCCCAAAGCAAGCAGCTTGCTATGGAGGCACCCGAGCCAAATCACAGCTCTGTGTGTCCATTCAGACACGGAGCTGCGGCCCGGCCCCCTTTCTATTCTTATTGGCCGACTGACTTTAAAGTGGAGTTCCACCCACTTTTACAACTCTTCAGCATCCCTCACTAAACTGTGCACTGCAAACGAATTGGATATTTAAAAAAAAATTTTCTCAGCACCTACTGTATATCTGCTGTATTCATTTTTCACTTCCTCCTCCCTAGCCGTGGCTCATTGCATCATTTCCTGTTTGCAATGCCTTCTGGGAAGGGGCGGCAACTCCCTCTGACACTGCCGTTGCTATGGAAACCTGACCTGAAACCTATTACACTGCTTGTGCTGCACTGAGCATGTGCGAGATCTGCAAGGATGAGATCCAGGAAGAAATACAGTCTGGCTTCAGATGCCCACACTTAAGATGGCCACGGCCTGCTGTAAGTTTATAAAATAACAAACTACTGCTATAAACTAAGAAAACAGACCTTAGTTTACAGACTAACTTTACTAGAAACATTAAGCTTGTGTATTATAGGGGTATTTTTATCTAAAAAGTATAATTTTGGCCGGAACACCACTTTAACAGCAAGCGGGAGCCAATGGCGCCGCGCTGCTATCTCAGCCAATGAGGAGGGGAGTCCCGGTACAGCCAAGACATTCCTTCAACATCACTGGATCTAGATGGGGTTCAGGTAAGTAGGAGGGGAGGCTGCTGCACACACAAGTTTTTTTTTTTTTATCCTAATGCATTAAGATAAAAAAAGCCTTCTGACTTTACAACCCCTTTTAACTAGACCAAGTTTAAAACCCAGTGCTCAAAGGTCAGTTGCAAGTGGGGACTAGATGCAGTGCAAAGGCAAAGCTTTAAAAATGAAAAAAAAAAAAATATAATTTTTTTTATTTTTCCCAACAGCGGAGCTAAATAAAGTACATCCATCCTCCTAGGACACTTGCAAAAACCAAGGCATGCTGTTAATGGGAAGATGTATTACTCTGAGTTGGCCTATAGTTTATTTTTTATTGCTAGTTTCTAATGTGATAATACAACTCAAAAGGTTTGAAGTGGTATTCAATGCCTACTTTTAATTTTGCTCTACAGGTGAGCTTAAAATAAGTCTTACCTGTAGGTACGATAAATATCTCTTACACTTGTGCTGTTTAGAATATAGTCAGATTGGGTCCAGCTGATGTCACTGCACATGCTCAGCACACACTGAGGGCCATTCAAATGGCTAGAGAGCGTGAATCCAGGAGGAAGACCAGGCGAAGATGGGAATGGGGAGGTCTTCAGTCTGAGATCTGCTGATCACATGTGCTTTACAGGCTCCAAATATTTAAAAAAATAAATGCACTTTTTTTTTTTTTTTTACCTGAAAAAAATATATGCATTTATTTGTTTGGGGAACTTATCCTTTAAGACTCCCAGTGTATCCCTCAATGGATGTGAATGAAATGCATTTATATGAAGACCTATTGGGTAGGTTTGTCGATTTGAGTAGCTGGTCTGTAAGTAAGGCCATGTTTTGTAGCTATTCTTATTTATGCTTCAGTGTTAATAAAAAAAAAAAAAAATTCCTGACCTTGAATTAACGTTCCTATTTTATGATTCATGCTGTTCATTTGCTGCCCACAAGTACACGTTGGAATAAATAGTATCTGTGTAGGAATCCCACGCTTAGGTGAAACTAAACACTTAATAAGCTCTAGCTGATGTGAGGGACAAGCGTATTCTGAGTTATTTTTGCTCAGATGGTAAATAGGGGGTAATCGGAATCAAGTGATATACCAGCGGCAACTCACAATGGGGGATTAATAAGGAACTGCAGACAATTACTTTTATATTTACTGTAACTGCTACAGTATGGGAAATGCTGCAACGGACACCCTCGATAGTTTAAGGGCCGGTTCACACCAGGCGCAGTCCAGTGCAATATTTTTTTTTCTGCATCAAAACTGCATGGACAGTAGGTTATATGGGTTCCCATGGCATAGTTCACACCAAAAAAAAAAAAACGAACTTGGCAAAATGCATAAAAAAAAAAACAAACGCACATGTCCCCATGTAAGATAAAGAAAATAAAAAAAGAGGGAAATCAACAACACTCATGCAGAAACACAGCTGCAGCACTTCTGCCCTCAAAGGCCTTAAAAGGCTGCTGGTAGCTCACTAAGGCTGGGTTCACACTCAAGCCAGGTGCGTCTCGCGGCAGGGGGTCTGGTACATCCCTGTTACCCCCCCTGTTTCAGGGACACACATTTTTTGCCTGAATTCGGCCCTGAAATGGAGCTAAAGGCGCACAGGACTCCTATGCAAGCCACTCTGCAGCCGTAACGGAGATATGTGAACCGGCTCCATAGAGAGCCGGTCACATTCTCCTGTCATGCAAATTGGATGCGGAAAAACCCACATTCAATTAGCAATAGTGTGAACCCAGCCTTAAAGTGGCACAGAGCACTTTCTTTTTAAGGCCAACTCCAACTTTTAGTGTTTGTTATATCTATATTTGGGGTGTAATATTGTGCCAAGTCAACCCCAACTCACTGTGGTTGCAATACTTTGCAGGCTTATTTGCAAAAAAAAACAAAACTTTTTTGCAAATGTGGATACATTTAATTATTATTTTTTTTGCAAAAGGTGCACATAGTTCCTAACGAATGCAAAGCACAGCGGAGCTTTCATAAAGAGACTTTCTGGTTAGTTTAACCGATTGAAGACCAGCTGCCGTCATTTTACTGCTGCAGGTCGGGAACTATCCTGCGAACCGTCGTAGCTTTACGTCGGCTCGCGGGATTGGGATAGCAGGCGGGGGTGCCGATGCTCGTGGCCGAGGGTCACGATGACTACCAGCCACGAGCGATCACGAGCACAAGAGACAAAACAGGGAAGAGTGTGTGTAAACACACACTTCCTTATTCTGTTCTGTGAGGAGTGACAGATTGTGTGTTCCTATTAGCTAGTAACCACAATCCGTCACTTCCTATAGTCAGTCCCCTCCCCCTTCAGTTGGAACACACAGTCAGGGAACACAGTTAACCCCTTGATCGACCCCTAGTGTTAACCCCTTCCCTGGCAGTGACATTTATACAGTAATCAGTGCATTTTTTTAGCATTGATCGCAGTATAAATGCCAATGGTCTCAAAAATGTGTCAAAAGTGTCCGATGTGTCCGCCATAATGTCACAGTCCCGATAAAAATTGCAGATCGCCGCCATTACTAGTAAAAAAAAAAAAAAAAAATTTAAATGCTATAAATCTATCCCCTATTTTGTAGATGCTATAACTTTGTGCAAACTAATCAATATATGCTAATTGCGATTTTTACCAAAAATATGTAGAAGAATACATATCGGCCTAAACCGAGAAAAAATTTGCTTTTTTAAAAAAAAAAAAATGGGGATATTATAGCAAAAAGTACAAAATATTGTGTTTTTTCAAAATTGCCACTCTTTTTTTGTTTATAGCGCAAAAAATAAAAAACGCAGAGATGATCAACTCTGCGTTTTTTATTTTTTGCGCTATAAACAAAAAAAGAGTGACAATTTTGAAAAAACACAATATTTTGTACTTTTTGCTATAATATCCCCATTTTTAAAAAAAAAAAAAAAAAAAAGCAAATTTTTTCTCGGTTTAGGCAGATATGTATTCTTCTACATATTTTTGGTAAAAATCGCAATTAGCGAAAGAAAGCTCTATTTGTGGGAAAAAAAAGGATGTCAATTTTGTTTGGGTGCAACGTCACACGACCGTGCAATTGTCAGTTAAAACGACGCAGTGCCGTATCACAAAAAATGGCCTGGTCATTCAGCAGCCAAATCTTCCGGGGCTGAAGTGGTTAAAAAGACACTAACTTTACCCATCCAGGCAAAGTGACAGTCTTTGTGAAAAGGTCCCCTCCGACCCACTGATGTTTACGTCTCCATCGTCCGCACCACTGGCCACATGCGGCACTGCATACACGGGCGCGTCCATACCTCTGGCCACATGCGGCACTGCATACACGGGCGCGTCCGTACCTCTGGCCACATGCGGCACTGCATACACGGGCGCGTCCGTACCTCTGGCCACATGCGGCACTGCACACACGGGCGCGTCCGTACCTCTGACCACATGCCGCACTGCACACACGGGCGCGTCCGTACCTCTGGCCACATGCGGCACTGCATACACGGGCGCGTCCGTACCTCTGGCCACATGCGGCACTGCATACACGGGCGCGTCCGTACCTCTGGCCACATGCGGCACT